>NC_041384.1:136523406-136549534 GCF_002162155.2 Triticum dicoccoides
CCAGCCACAGAAATGCTGACGCGTGGATGCCTATTGGTCCCGGTTGGTGCCACCAACCGGGACCAAAGGGTCTCCTGACTGGGCTCTGCGCACTGCCCACGTGGAGGCCCATCAGTCCCGGTTCTGGATTGAACCGGGACTAAAGGGTCGGGGCATTAGTACCGACACTTTAGTCCCGGTTCAGGAACCGGGACTAAAGGCCCTTACGAACCGGGACTATAGGCCCTTTTCCTACCAGTGCACTTTGTTGATCCTGAGCTTGTGCCCCTCGCAGGTGTCGTCGGGCAGTGCCATGCAGACCGTGTTGTGGCGGCGTTTGCCCTTGAGCAGCACGATGTCGCCCTGGAATATGGAGAGCTTCTCCATTGTGGCCGGGTGGAGGTTGCACACGGAGTTGTCGTTGGTGGCGGCCTCCTCCACCACCAGCCGGTTCGCCGCCTTCTTCGACGCCGCTGCGGTCGCCATCGCCTTCAACTCTCATGGTCTCGTTGGTCGACTTGCTGCTCTCGTGTATTACTCTCGTGGATCTCGATCGAGCGCCAGGCTAGTTTGCGTTCGTGTTGCGGTGAAGAGGATAGCTGGGGGTCAGCCCGCCTTTTGAAGGTCCGGCCTGAAGAATTCGACTCCGATTGGAAGGCCCGTAGGCTCGCGCACTTCACACGTTCCGAGTCGAGATTTACTCAAAAAAAACATTCCGAGTCGAGATCGTTCACGTCATATTCGTCCACGTGTAGCTGCAAATCAAAGCTGAGATGGATGTGCACGTGAGCGGCAGGGGCTGAGAGGAGGGAGGCGTGCTGCGTCTGCGCTGGAAGTGGAACGGCAGGAGGTCGGAAGAGTTCTCATCCCCAATTTCATTTCTCACAGTTTGTGTTTGCCATACAGGATTTTATTTTCTTAAGGAGTGTGTCATACTGGATAATGCTCCAAGACTAATTAATTATTTTCGTAACCACATTGAAAAAATTAGTTTGTTGCTTTGATGCCGTGTTTGTTCGCCAATGTTGATTTTTCAGGCTGGATCGTCATTTGTGAGTGCCATTCTTAGTATTTGGCGGTTCAATCTATTTACCCTTCATTTGTTTGGTTGTTTGTTAGAAGGAAGATTTGATGAGGGATATCTATGTTCAGCAGCTCCGGCGAGCTCTGAAACTTCGGCGAAGGTGAACACACGCACTCAAACGCGAGAACTGGTTTGAGCCGCTGTAAACTTGCCGTTTCATTACTTGAGCTATCGCTCTTTATGTGAAAGCAGAAAGATCGTGGCTAGCCCACCCCCACGGACGTGATCGTGCCATCCCACGATCCAGGGCAAGACATCACTACGGCGGCCGCATACACATCGTGGGCTCGCATCGGCTAATCCTGTTCTTGAAAGAAAAACCTACTGAACCTGAAAGTAAACTAGAGACAACAGCTAGATTAACCAACAATCTCCCCCTAATCTAGATGTTCCTGGTGTCGACGACCCCGATCTTCTCGCGCATAGCCTGGAACTTGACTCGCCCGAGGGATTTGGTCAGAATGTCAGCAACTTGGTCGTCGGTGTTCATGTACTCCACTGCGATCTTGCCATTCTCGACACACTCCCTGATGTAGTGGTAGCGTGTCTCGATATGCTTGCTTCGCCCATGAAATACTGGATTTTTACAGAGTTGGATCGCAGACTGATTGTCCACGTAGATCTTGAACTGAGCTACTGGCTTCCCAAGCAGGTCAGCAAGTACCTGGCTCGGCCATACTCCTGTGCATGCTGCAGTTGTACTAGCAATGTACTCTGCCTCACAGGAAGACAGGGCCACAATTTTCTGTTTCTGAGACTGCCAACTCACCGGACCGGAGTCGAGGAAGAAGACGAGCCCGGTTATGCTCTTTCGATCATCAACGTCTCCCGCCAGATCCGCGTCGCTGTACCCGACGAGATCACACCTCCCCTTCTTGTGTAGTGACACCCATGGTGAATGGTGCCCGCTATGTAGCGCAGGAGATGTTTGACAGCACTCATGTGCTCTGTCGTCGGCTCCTCGAGGAAACGGCTGACATAGCCTACTGCAAAAGCAATGTCTGGCCGTGTATGCACCAGGTAGCGGAGACTTCCCACTATGCTGCGGTAAAGGTGGGCGTCGGTCGGCGGTGACGAGCTCATCTTGCTCAGACGAAGACGAGGCTCCATAGGGACATGAACTGGGTTGCAGTCCGACATCCCGGCGCGCTCCAGTAGCTTGGTGGCGTACGCGGCCTGGCACACCGTGATCTCCTTATTGCTCTGGTGCACTTCAAGACCGAGATAGTATGTGAGAAGTCCAAGATCACTCATCTGGAACTGGCTTGTCATCTCCGTCTTGAACTTTGCAATGGCGCCGGGGCTGGCTCCCGTGATGATGAGATCGTCGACGTAGACGCCCAGTAGTAGGCGATCTTCAGCAGCGCCACGGTGGTACACTGCGTGCTCTGACACGGTCCGTGCAAACCCAAGCGACAGCAAGGTGCTGTCCAGCTTGGCGTTCCACGCACACGGAGCTTGATGTAGACCGTAGAGAGCTCTTCGGAGACGAAGTACCTTGTGTTCACTTCCGGTGAGAGGAAAACCTGGAGGCTGGCTGACATACACCTCTTCGTTCGGATCCCCATTCAAAAACGCCGTCTTGACATCGAGATGATGCACCTCCCAGAGCTCATGTGCGGCGATCGACAGCAGCAACCTGACGGAGTCTAGCCGCGCAACGGGTGCAAACACCTCCTCGAAGTCGACGCCGGCTTTCTGTGCAAAACCCTTCGCCACCAGCCTGGCCTTGTGTTTGATGATAGCGCCGTCAGAGTCTTTCTTGAGCTTAAAAACCCACTTGAGTCCAATGGGTCGCCGGCCTGCAGGTAGATCGGTGAGATACCACGTCTCATTTTCCTCGATCGACTGCATCTCGTCAAGCATTGCTCTTCTCCAGCTTTCGTGCGGCTCGGCTTCTGCGAAAGTTGCAGGTTCCTCGTCTGTGCCCAGATGTAGCTCGCCTTCCTCCATCGCTAGCAGGTAGTCCCGCAAGCGAGAGTTGGGCTGGATGATCCCCTTCTGCGCGCGCGTCGCCATAGGATGCAGCGACGGCCCCTGCCCTCGGCTCCCCTGACGTACTGCAGGGCGCAGTTGGGTCACTGACAGGTGGGCCAACTTGCTTTCAGGCCCACATGTCAGTGGCCCAACTGCGCGCTGCAGTACGTCAGAGGAGCCTGATCCGCCCTCCAGGGGCTGCAACAGCCTGCTTCGCTGCCATGGCAGCATTCACCGGGCTTGGATCGACAGCTGGAGCTTCACTGCTAGGTGAGTCAGGAAAACGGTTCTCTGGTGATTCAGTCACCACCGCAGCGCTTGTGGGCGTCGCCGGGTCCGCCATCTTGTCGGCTGTTCTGGATGGTGTCGCGCTCGTGCTTGTCATGGCCGCGCCTTGTCCTGCAGTGTTCTCCACACCATCCCAGGAAGTGTGTACCTCGTGCTCAAGGGTGAACCCGCCGTCACCACCGCCGGCTTTCCAGTCCCAGCTTGACGCCTCGTCAAATACGACATCACGCGAGATGATCACCCGGTTCTGCACCGGGTCAAACAGCTTGTAGGCCTTCGTCCCTGCCTCATAGCCGATGAAGACGCACTTGGTGCCGCGGTCGTCGAGCTTGCCGGCGTGTGGACGAGTGGACTTGGCGTAGGCGACGCACCCAAACGTCCTGAGGTAGTGCACTGCTGGCCTCGCTCCATGCCACGCCTCGTAAGGCGTCATCCCGTCCAGAGCTTGCGTCGGTGAGCGGTTGAGCAGAAGTACAGCCGTGGTGACTGCCTCCCCCCAAAACTCATTTGGTACTCGCCGCGCCTTGAGAAGACACCTCGCCATGGAGATGATCGTCTGGTTCCTACGCTCCACCACCCCGTTCTGCTGCGGAGAGTATGGCGCGGTGAGGTGGCGCTGCGTCCCCTCTCCAGCACAGTACGCGGCGAACTCCACCGAAGTGAACTCGCATCCTCTGTCTGTGCGCAGCGTACGCAGCTTGCGTCCTGTCTCAGCTTCAACTCCGGCCTTGAAACGCTTGATGGCGTCGGCTGCTTCATCCTTCGACCACAGCAGTGTGAGCCACATGTACCTGCTCATATCATCAACCAGCAGAAGAAAATGACGCTTCCCACCATGCGTGGGTGGAGAGATCGGCCTGCACAGGTCTCCGTGCACCAGGTCCAGGCGATCGTCGGCGCGATAGTGTGCTTGCCGCGGAAAGGAGTTTCGACGTTGCTTGCCTAGCAGACAACCATCGCACACCTGGTCCACCTGATGAATTGAAGGCATCCCACGCACCATGCCTGATGCAGCGAGCCTACGGAGAGCATCAAAATTCAGATGTCCATACCGCTCATGCCATGTCCAGGCCACCCTGTCGACGCGAGCAGCCATGCACACCGGCTTGGCCAGCTTCACCGGCAGCTTGTACAGCCGGTTGCCGCTCCGGACCACGCGCGCAATGAGATTGCCACGCCTGTCACGCACTCGCAGGATGCCACCATGGATTGACACTTCGCAGCCGACCTCGTCGAGCTGACCCACCGAGATGATGTTCGTCTGTAGCCGCGGGATGAAGTAGACGTTGGAGAGGACGCGGTGGCGGCCATCTTGAGCCACGAAGAGCACGGTGCCGCGCCCCTGAATCTGGACGGCCGAGCCGTCCCCGAACCGGACACGCCCAGTGATCCCTGTGTCCAGCTCAGAGAAAGCACCACGGTCACCAGTCATGTGGTTTGACGCACCTGTGTCCACATACCACAGATCGTCGCGTTGAGTGTTGTCGGCGTCGCCGAGGGTGACGGAGGCGCCTTGCTCGTTGAGGAAGATCTGGCCGTCCTCCAGCATCTCCTGGCCGTGACTGTGGTCGACGCCGAGAGACACGATGTGTGCCATCAGGAGACCAGGCTCCTCCTCCTCCTCGTCGGCGCGCACCACATTTGCCTGCTCGCGGATCCGTGTGCGGCACTCCCGCGCCCAGTGCCCAAGCTTGTTGAAGTAGCGGCACTTGTCGTCGCGTGAAGCCCGGGAGGAAGTGCGCCCGCCGCCGCTGGGAGCGCCTCCTCCTCTGCCTCTCTGGCGTCCACGGCCTCTGCCCCCGCCGCCGCCCTGAGCCCGCCGTGGCTGCTGGCTAGCGCCGGAGCTAGAGCCCTCGCCTGGGGACCGGTGTGCGCAACGAGCCTCCACTCCTCCCTGGTGAAGAGTAGGTTGGCTCCGCCGGCTTTATCTTCCTCGTTCAGGCGATCTTCGACCGTCCGCAGACGACCTGTAAGCTCTTCAAGGGATAGAGTGTCGAGGTCGAGCAGGGTTTCAATGGCGATTGCCACCTGGGAGTACCTCTTTGGGATGACGCGCAGTGTCTTTCGAACGATACGGCCGTCGTCGATCGTGTCGCCAAGGACGAGTAGGTTGTTGACGAGGGCAGTGACGCGCATCCCGAATGCGTCGATCGTCTCCCCGTCCTTGAAGGTGAGAGCCTCGAACTCCATCCGAAGTCGCTGCGCCGTGGACTCGCGCACTCGAGCTGCGCCCACCCGCATGGTGCGGATGGCCTCCCAGGCCTCCTTCGCCGTCCTCTTGATGACGATGGCCCCGACCAGTTCCAGCGGCAAACCTCTGAGGATCGCAGCCATGGCATACCGGTCGTCACGGAAAGTAACCGTGTCCTTCCCTTCGACGGCGTCCCAGTGGCCCGCCGCCTGCATCTGTACTTGCATGATCATCGACCACTCCATGAAGTTCGTGGCCGTGAGCATGGGAGCCGGCCCTGCGCTACCGGGCTCGCGCACCAATCGCTCCTGGACAACCCGCTCCTGCACGATGATCTCACGCCCGCTGCGCCGCGTCGTACTCCTGCCCCGCGTTCGCGGCGGAGTGACCGAGCGGTCGCCCGAGCGGTCATCGGCGGGCGGCGGTGCGCCAGAGTCCACTGGGCCAGTCATGGTCCCAGGATGGAACAGGCTCTGATGCCAACTGTTCAGCAGCTCCGGCGAGCTCTGAAACTTCGGCGAAGGTGAACACACGCACTCAAACGCGAGAACTGGTTTGAGCCGCTGTAAACTTGCCGTTTCATTACTTGAGCTATCGCTCTTTATGTGAAAGCAGAAAGATCGTGGCTAGCCCACCCCCACGGACGTGATCGTGCCATCCCACGATCCAGGGCAAGACATCGCTACGGCGGCCGCATACACATCGTGGGCTCGCATCGGCTAATCCGGTTCTTGAAAGAAAAACCTACTGAACCTGAAAGTAAACTAGAGACAGCAGCTAGATTAACCAACAATCTACACTTCTGCCATAGATCAGAGGGGAGATTAGAGGGAATTTGCTTGTTTAGTTCTGAAGAATTTGTGCTGGATTGCGTTTCGTAGTGTATGTTGGGGTTCTGCCAACAATCGACCATGCAACCATATGTAGTTTCCCTGCAACTTTGTTTATCGTCAACTTAATTTATTCATTTCCTGTTATTTAGTTCTTCATTATCATTTATCCACGTCTGAAACTAGCCTTTAGTATTTAGATTCAGAAGCACACTTAGCATTGAAACTGCATGCCCATTTGTTTCTTCAGTTTTCTGTCCATTATATGCCAACCTTCCTACTACCCAATTTCACACTAAGAATCTCTTTGAGTCATGTTTATATACACTTGCTCATTTGCTTGTGTGTTAATTCATTCTTCAATCAGTCTTCATATTCATTGATGAAAATTACATTGTTAGTATTCATTTTTCTTTCTTTCTTCTTCGGTGTTATTCTGAATAATCAACGTCTCTCTTCTCAGTTTTTTCAGTGTCTCTTTTTACCATGTTAGTCACCGAAGAAAAGTATATTCTTAGTCCCCAATCGCTGTTTCATCAGAGTCCTTTTGAGCAATCATTCCCTCCTTTTTATTTCATTCACTTTCGTTAGTCTTGGGGCTGTTCTCCCTTTCTTTGTTTAGTCCTTCTCATTTTTCTCGTTCTGTTTATTAAGAACTTTTCATTTACTCCTTTCTTTTTCTTGTCATTTTTCTCCTTTGATTCTTCAATTTTCATTTTTTTCCTTTAGTCCCTTTATTCTTTGTTCTAACATTTATTTCAGTATCTTTCTTCAGCCAATTGTTTCTTCATTTTTTATTCAGTTTGTTCATTATTCATTTATTTCCTTCAGCATTTTGTTTTCTTCAATCGATGTTTGTTTTTCACTTCAGTAACTTTTTTTGGCGTTTTGCTTGCTTCATTCTCTGTCTTTTAACTATTACCGAAAAAGGGTTTTCCCCCGCTTTGTATTTCAAAGCAACCAACACTGATACAAGGATCGCTGGGGCGAGCAGCACATCAAGCCCAAAAGAAAAGAAAGAAGAAACAAATGCCAACAACGGCAGCTCGACAAAGCGCGGATGACCTGCTACCGCTATGCCCTACAGAGACAAACCACCATAGCTTGAGGCTCCGAACCGCCGCGTACCAAGCAGCACCTCCAAGAAGGAATGCGACGCCGACGACGCTGCTGCCCGGACATGTCCTAGGGTTTCCCCTGGCACGCGGAGGGAGGTGGGGGATGGATATCATCGACACCCTCCAGGAAGGAATGGTGGCACCCGCAGGTGTCATTGCATCGGAGCCGAAGAACCGGCAAGGATTTCTCCCGCACTCCAACCCCACCACCCAACCGGACCGGAGCCAACCAGCCAGACCGCCGCCCACCACCATGCGCCATCGCGGTTGCGCCACCACCCATGCCGCCTCACTGCGAACACCAACACGAGGCCAAGAGGACCGGAGAGAAGCGCCCCACGGAGGGAGAAGCAACATTGTAGCCGAACGGGAGGGAACTACCTCCACCACCGTCGTGCGGGAGGCCAGAGCCTCCGGCACCGTCGTGATAGCCATCCGGACGCGGCAGCAGGGCATGCCAGGCCACCCCTGGCCCGGCCAGGCCCGAAACGGGCCCGCTAAGCCCCACCGGCCACGCTGCAGCAAGCCGGTTATGGCGCCGCCAGCACCCAGCCGCTCATCGCCTCTCCCCCGCCTCCCAGAAGCCACGAAGCAGACCCACCCCGCCGCCAGCCCGCCCAGGCCAAGATGGGCCCCGAAGGGTCCGGATCTGGGCCGAGCGGGCGCTGCCAGACCGCGCCGCCGCGTCGCCCCGGCGCCAGCGGCGACGCCGCCGCCAGGTAGCCCACCCCCGCCGCCCAGAGACACTGCCCGGAATCGCCCCGTCCCACGCCGGAGGACACCCGAGAGGGGAAAGGCTAGGGGGCCGCCGCCACCAGCGTCGCCCGGGCCAGGCCCGCGACGGGCGCTGGCAAGGCGGCAGGGAGGAAGGGGGAGGGGGAGGCACGCGGAAAAGGAGGTTGGGCGCGGCCGGCCGCCTGCGGGGGAAACGCGGTCGCGGTCGGGAGTGGCTGCTCTGCTTCTTTTCACATATAAATCGCCCCTTTTAACTATTTAGTCATCTTCTTGAGTTTTCAGTCAATCTTTCCTTTTCCTTTCTCTCAATTTTATCAATTATTCATTTTCCATTGACTCTTCCCTTTAGCTTTTTCTCAATTTTAGCTGTTTTCGTCCGCACTTTTAGGGTTAGGTGTCATTTTGTTCAGTTTCATGTTCAGTTTCGGTGTTAGGTGTCATTTTGTTCAGTTTCATGTTCAGTTTCGGTGTTAGGTGTCATTTTGTTCAGTTTGGGTTATCTTTTCATTAGTATCCAGATTCCTTTGTTTTTCTTAGTAAATGTTCAGTCAATCATTACATTAGTAAAATATGTTTCTTAGTCATTATTTTTTGCTTTAAATAAGTTATTTCATTCTTTAGTTATGAACTACTCTCATTCTTCAGTCCAAGTTTTAGAATGACTCTTTATTTCTATAACTTTCTCTTCCCTTTTCTTCAAAATTAAACTAGCATTCCTGGGATTTTTTAGCTTAAGAGTTTGTTAATAAAAAAAACAAGAATACGCCGATGGCTGATGGCAGATAGCAGATAGCATTTTTTGGGGGGTTAGAGAGTTATATGTGCAGTCACTAGTTTTCAGTGTTCGGTGTCATTTTCTTCAGATTTTTTGAGTTACCACATAGGTAGGTTAGTTGTCTAGTTTAGCAAGTTTTCAGAAAATTTTCATTTTCATTTCCATTTTAGTTTTGCATTTTTAAGATGTAATTTTCCAGATCAAACGCGCTAGAAATAGATTGAATTGAGGTGTCACTGGCATCCTCCAGACAATATTCAGTTTATGAGTTTTCTGATTGTGTTTTCAGTCTATATTCATTTATCATTTCAGTACAAGACCGCTGACAGCGGTGTCACTTCCAGTGCCTGTAGCAGGCTAGCAGCCAAGAAGGAGCTGGATGTTGCCGGCGGCGCTCAAGCAGCGTCACTTTTTAGTGGCTGTAGCAGCAAAAATCAAAGCCCTGTATATTCTGATGGCTAAACTGGTAAGCATCTCACCAGAGAAATACTTTTTATCCACGTACCTCGTCACCATGGTGTGTATGTGTGTGTCTAAAATGTTAGGCTAAGGTTAACCATCCACCTAGTTTTTGGTAGTACGAGTACAACTCTTTAGTCTTTAGTGCACACTAAGTTTCTTTGTCAGTAACCAATTAGCCAACAGAAACAGACATGCAAGGAGGGGAACGAGAGCATGAATGCATGTATGGAGCTAACAGTAATTGTTATACTCTAATTTTTTTTTCAAAAAGAGGGTATGCCCCAGCCTCTGCATCTGAATGATGCATACGGCCAATATTATTAATAAACAAAATATCCAATATAAGTCGCCAAGTCTCGAACAAAGAAATAAAGAAAAAGGCTCCAAAAGAGCTGAAATAAAATAGGCAAAGCCACAACCGGCTGGCATAAGAAGACAAGAGCACTACATGCCTATCCTATTACATGACCGCCATCCAAACCGGTTGAAAATATCCCATGCTACCGTCTCCCATCGGGTAGACCCAGTAACCAAACGCTCCCTGACCTCCGTCGGAGTGAGTAACGACCACATACGGATCAATGCAGTGGCTCTGAAGATAACCTGCAAAAAGTTGATATTTGTTGTTCTGTTAAAAACCAAATCATTTCTGCAATTCCAGATTGCCCATAATAAAGCACACACTCCTACACGAATGTGTCTTGCTATATCATAATTTATCCCATCAATCCACGTCCCAAATAACGTATTGATAGAATTCGGTGGAGTAATGTTAAAAGCTATATGGACTCCGACCGCCACAGAATTTTTGCCATAGGACAATCCAGAAAAAGATGTTTGATTGATTCGTACCATAGGACAATCGCAGAAACTACATCTGGTAGATCCTGTCCATTTACGTTTTGCCAAATTATCCTTGGTTAAAATAACTTGTTTATGCACGAACCACATAAACACTTTGATTTTCAAAGGAACTTTAACTTTCCAAACATGTTTCGATCTAGGAAGCACACTAGAGTTGATAACATCCAGATACATGGATTTCACCGAGAATTCACCATTCTTAGTTAGTTTCCAACATAACTGATCGGGCTATTGGGACAGCTGAACATCCATTAATCTTCGAACAAGATTGAGCCAAGCTTCCCAACGGGCTCCCACTAGCGTCCTCCTAAATTGAATTTTAAGCGGAATGGATTGCATAAGTGTTGCAACATAAGCATCTCTACGCTGAACAATGTTATACAGTGAAGGATATTGGAGCGCAAGGGGCGTCTCCCCTAGCCATGTATCCTCCCAAAACCTCGTAGTAGTACCGTTTCCAAGTATGAATTTTGTCCTATTGAAGAAGAGTGGTTTAACTCTCATCAGTCCTTTCCAAAATGGCGAATCAGTCGGCCTGACTATCACCTGGGACAAAGTTCTTGAATGGAGGTACTTGTTCGGCAAAATTTGAGCCCAAGTGGCTTCCGTCTTGACAGAAATCTTAAACAGTCACTTGCTAAGGAGACATCTGTTCTTTACTTCCAAATTCTCAATACCTAGACCCCCTTGGTATTTCAGCCTACAGATGATATCCCATTTAGCAAGTCTGTATTTTCGCTTAAGTTCATCACTCTGCCAGAAGAAACATGATATATAGAAGTCTAGCCTTTTCCGGACTCCCACAGGAACCTCGAAAAACGAGAGAAGAAATATGGGCATACTTGTGAGGACCAAATTAATGAGAATTAACCGTCCTCCGTATGACATGAGCTTGCCTTTCCAGCAGCTCAATTTCTTCTCAAACTGATCCTCAATGCACTTCCATTCTCTGTTGGTTAGCTTACGATGGTGAATTGGTATACCTAAATACGTAAAAGGTAAAGCCCCCAATTCACACCCAAACAATTGCTTGTATGCATCTTGTTCATCGATAGCTCTTCCGAAATAGAACAACTCACTCTTATGGAAGTTAATCTTTAATCCGGACAATTGTTCGAACAAGCATAACACTACCTTCATGTTTCATGCTTTTGCCAAGTCATGCTCCATAAAAATGATAGTATTGTCGGCATACTGTAGAATGGAAACACCTCCATCTACTAAGTGCAGGACGAGGCCTCCTACCTGACCCGCGTCCTTAGCCCTTCCTATAAGAATTGCCAACATATCTGCCACTATGTTGAAGAGAATAGGAGACATTGGATCCCCTTGCCTCAGTCCTTTGTGTGTTTGAAAATAGTGACCTATGTCATCATTCACCTTAATTCCAACACTCCCTTTTTGCGTGAAGGAGTCTACCTGGTGTCTCCGGGCCTGATCAAAGCCTTTCATCCGCAAAGCCTGTTGAAGGAAGGGTCATTTGACCTTATCGTATGCCTTCTCAAAGTCCACTTTGAAAACTACGCCATCTAGTTTTTATGAGTGGATTTCATGGAGTGTTTCATGCATAACTACAACCCCTTCCAGGATGTTTCTGTCTGGCATAAAAGCAGTTTGGGACGGTTGCACGACAGAATGCGCAATTTGCGTAAGTCTATTAGTCCCGACCTTGGTGAATATTTGGAACTTACATTAAGAAGACAGATCGGCCTGAACTGCTCAATACGAATGGCCTCTGTTGTGACGCCCCAAGACCGGAGTTGCAGATGCATTCCAGGGTTTCCTGGTTTCGTTGTGTGTTTTGTTTCGTCTGTTGCATTCATCTTTGCATCGTGTGCATTGCATCATGTCATCATGCCATCATGTCATTTCTTTTCTTAACTCAACTAAATAAACCGTATGGATCTTCGATCCATTTAAACCGAGGGAAGAGTGACTTCTCTTTATAACATTATCCTCCGAATATTTATGGAGCTATATTAAATATTCCAATAATTTTGGATTCACCCATAAACACACTTGCAAATATCCCATGTCTTTGTTATCTCAATTCTTGGTCTCCAATCTTTGCCCATAAATTCTTTCGTCATTTTACGGAGCTCCACCAAAAATCCGAACATTTTTGGACCTTCCTAACCCTCACTTCCTATTCGAACCATTTGAATTTAAATCAAATGAGTTCGAATTTAAACTTTGTAAAATGGCCACTCCATTTTTCTTGGATCATACACATTTTTGCGAGTCCGGAAATATTATCCCCATGCGCAAAATCCGTCCCTAACCCTCTCTTTCTTTTCCTCTCTCTCTAACTTCTTTTCTGTTAAAGAAAATAAGTTTTTTTAAGAGAAGAGGGAGGGAGAAGGGAGCCCAGCCGCCTCTGGCCATTTGGGCCTCCTAGCAGCACCGGCCTCCCAGGCTCATGGCCCAACTGTCTCCTGTTCCCACAGCCCACCAAGTCCCTCCTTAACCTAGCCACACTGCTCGATCCCATCTCTCCCTCTCGTTCTTGAGGCCGCCGCCACACCTGTCTCCCTCCTCCTCCTCGTTCCCTTCCACCGCGCCACACACGCACATCGCTCAGGAGAGGGGCGCACGCAGCTCGATCCCCATCCTTTCTCTCCCTCGGTCTCCTTTCTTCTCCATCCCTCTCGTCCCCATCTTCCTCTCTCCCCTCGTCCAGTTTCTCGCTAGCGCTGCCCAGGCCTCGCTCGAACCCCTGTCGCGGCCTCTGCAGGCGACCATGGCGCCCGCGCCGGTGACCCGACCTGCCCTGCACCATCTCTACCTTCCCCTCGCCCGTTCGCCTCCTCCTTGTCGCTTGGCCGCCGCCCCGCTGTGTCTTGTTGGACTGCGCCGCCCTGCGCGCGCGACTACGCCGGCCTCTCCTCCCCTGTGGTCGTTTCGTCGCCAGCCTACGACCGTGCAACCGCCCTTTTGCACGCCCGCCTTGCCTCGCGCGACCTGCATGGCCGCCGGCCATGGAGGCCATCGTGCTGGCCTGCAGCTTCGAGTGTTGTTGTGCCTTACTACTCCTGCTTCGTCCGACAGCGGATGACCTCCGTCGAGCTCGCCCGGCCACCTTCGACCTCGGCGTGACCCTGCCTCCACTAGCAGCCTCCTGGTGCCGGCCGTTTCCATGGGTTCGGGGAGCCCCAAGTCTTGTCTGTGGCCTCGTTGGCTGTTGATGTTACGATGTTGCCTTTTCCATCGTCTCCCTGGGTTCGTCAAGTCGTGTACCAGGAGCCCAAGCCGAAGACTCCGTGGATGTGCATCCCACTTGTGCCATTTTGGATCGTCAATAATGTTGCAGGATTCGCCAAGTACCATTACGCCCGGAGACCACGGATCCCTGAAGTTCCACTACCGTTGCCATGGATCTGACAAGTTCGCGAGTACGACCACTTCCCACGACGACCTTGTATCACTACCGTTGACGATGACATGTGCACCGCAAGCATCAAGTTCAACTACCGTCGACCGCGAAGGGTTTGGAGTCATCAAGTACCTCTCCCAAACAAACGTGAATGACTACCGTCGCAAGAATGGGACCGGAAAGTCTGAAGACCCCAAGTACCTCGACACCGATGACATGAACGTCTACGGAAACTCGTGCAACGATAAACATGTACCACTACCATTGCCGAGATCGCGAGAACCTCTACCGTCGACCCTAGAGCGTGCGAGAACGACTACGTCGACTACCGTCGCGTGAACCACTACTTCCCTCGACGTCCGAGAACGTCTACTTCCACTACTTCCTCTACGCCGACTCAAACCACTCCGATAATGCACGCTTCAGAGGTATAACGTCGAGACGACCGTCGTGGACGAATGCTTGCGATGTTTGAGATGCTCGTGTTTGCGCTGTGTCCAAATTGTCACTCGTTTTCTTGTCGCCAACTCGTGGGACACCCGGAATCCGGGAGCGCCCCACCATCTTTTGCATGCATCCGCACACTTCTCCTTTGCATCGGTATCTCAATCGAGTTACCGGAACCGGAACGTTGTCGTGGTACCGTTTTCGTTATCGTTGCCGTGCCACCCTTTTTCCTTTCCACCACGGTGACAAATGTTTCATTATGCTCTTGTCAACTTTTAATAAAAATTGCATAAAGTTGCACATGTCATCCGCATCATGATAACAACTTCAAGATTGGTTAAAATTATTGTTGCACCAAATTGATAATTGCATATGGGGATTTACCGGTTTTGTTGTTTATTATATCCGGCCACATTTAAATTGTTTAGATGGTATAGTTTGTTATGCTACACCTCTTGCCATGTTAACCAACATTTAATATTGTTGAGTACCTAACTGAGAGAGAACTAAATAATTGATGTGGTGTTTCGTTAATATGCAACTTGTTGTATATTGAGCTCCACTTAACTTGTAGTTTTGTTTGAGCCCCTTGCCATGCCATGCATATTTAACCCGGACATGCATCATACTTGGTTGTGCATCATGCCATGATTATATGTTGGTTGTTTATTATGTTGTTTGCTTCTTTCCGGGTTGCTTCTCGCGTTAGCTTCGGTTTCGTTCCATAGTTGTGAGGATCCGTTCGACTACGTCTGTTTGTCTTCTTCATGGACTCGTTCTTCTTCCTTACGGGATTTCAGTCAAGATGACCATACCCTCGAAATCACTTCTATCTTTGCTCGCTAGTTGCTCGCTCTTTTGCTATGCCTATGCTGCGATACCTACCACTTACTTATCATGCCTCCCATATTGTTGAACCAAGCCTCTAGCCCACCTTGTCCTAGCAAACTGTTGTTTGGCTATGTTACCGCTTTGCTCAGCCCCTTTTATAGCGTTGTTAGTTGCAGGTGAAGGTTGGAGCTTGTTCCATGTTGGAACATGGATATTTTGTTGGGATATCACAATATCTCTTATTTAATTAATGCATCTATATACTTGGTAAAGGGTGGAAGGCTCGGCCTTATGCCTGGTGTTTTGTTCCACTCTTGCCGCCCTAGTTTCCGTCATATCGGTGTTATGTTCCTGGATTTTGCGTTCCTTACGCGGTTGGGTTATAATGGGAACCCCTTGACAGTTCGGCTTGAATAAAACTCCTCCAGCAATGCCCAACATTGGTTTTACCATTCACCACCTAGTCTTTTTCTTTCCCTTGGGTTCTGCAGACTCAAGGGTCATCTTTATTTAACCCCCCCTGGGCCAGTGCTCCTCTGAGTGTTGGTCCGACCGAGTAGACTGCGGGGCCACCTCGGGGCAACTTGAGGGTTGGTTTTACTCGTAGGATGTCTCATCTGAGTGTGCCCTGAGAACGAGATATGTGCAGCTCCTATTGGGATTTGTCGGCACATTCGGGCGGTGTTGCTGGTCTCGTTTTACCATTGTCGAAATGTCTTGTAACCGGGATTCCGAGCCTGATCGGGTCTTCCCGCTAGAAGGAATATCCTTCGTTGACCGTGAGAGCTTGTGATGGGCTAAGTTGGGACACCCCTGCAGGGATTTGAACTTTCGAAACCTGTGCCCGCGGTTATGGGCAGATGGAAATTTGTTAATGTCCGTTTGTAGAAAACCTGAAGTTGACCTTAATTAAAATACATCAACCACGTGTGTAACCGTGATGGTCTCTTCTCGGCGGAGTCCGGGAAGTGAACACGGTGTTGGAGTTATGGTTGACGTAGGTTGTTATAGGATCACTTCTTGATCATAGTTGTTCGACCGTGCTTTGCCTTCTCTTCTCGCTCTCATTTGCGCATGTTAGCCACCATATATGCAGTCGCTTGCTGCAGCTCCACCTCATACCTTTTACCTTACCCATAAGCTTAAATAGTCTTGATCGCGAGGGTGTGAGATTGCTGAGTCCCCGTGACTTACAGATACTTCCAAAACCAGTTTGCAGGTGCCGATGTTACGGAGCAGGTGATGCAACCAAGCTCAAGGAGGAGCTCGATGAAGATCTTGTCCTTTGTGTTGTTCCGTCCTAGTCGATCAGTAGTGGAGCCCAGTTGGGGACGATCGGGGATCTGTGTAGCATTTGAGGTAGTCTTCTTTTATTTTGGTTCCGTAGTCGGACCCTGAGTGTATCTGGATGATGTAATGCTTTATTCATGTAATTGTGTGAAGTGGCGATTGTAAGCCAACTATGTATCTCTTTCCCTTATGTATTACATGGGTTGTGTGAAGATTACCTCACTTGCGACATTGCTTTCAATGCGGTTATGCCTCTAAGTCGTGCTTCGACACGTGGGAGATATAGCCGCATCGAGGGCGTTACATCTGTCTTCTTGGGAAGCAAAGTAATCATTCCAAAATTAAGTTGAAACAACTGAAGCTGTCCAGAGAAGAGATCATGGAACAAAGGAAGTAAATCCCCTTTGATGATATGCCAACATTTTTTACAAAACTCCGTCGGGAATCCATCCGGCCCGGGAGCCTTATTGTTCTTCATTTGCGAAATAGCCTCAAAGACTTCTTTCTCCGTAAATGGGGCAGTTAAGACCTCATTCTCGTCCGACGCAAGTTGAGGCACATCCTCAACCCTGGACTCGTCTAAGGACACAAAGTTATCTTCCGGCGGCCCAAACAACTGCTTATAGTAATTGGTGATATAGACTTTCAGATTATCTTGACCCAAGATCGTCCCCTCTTCCTGCTCAAGCTGAAATATCCGCTTCTTGCGGTGCTTGGCATTTGCAATCAAGTGAAAGAATTGAGTGTTATCATCCCCTTAGACGATTTTGCGAACCTTAGCTCGCAAAGCCCACTTCAATTCCTCCTCCCGAAGGAGATGTTTCAGTCTCAATCCGCCTCTATCTTAGCTTCCAGCTCTCTGCTATCTAAAATAGTGGATTCGGCTTTTAAGTCTAGGGACTGAATAAGTAAAAGGAGTCTTTCCTTCTCAGCCTTATAAATCCCATGGGTATGTTTAGCCCATCCACGAAGGAATCTTCGCAGATGCCTAATCTTGTTCTACCATCTCTCGATAGGAGACCTTCCTCCTACGTCTTTAGCCCATTCTCTAGCGATCAGCTCAAAGAACCCTTCTCTATCAAACCACGAGAGCTCAAAATAAAAAGTGTTCTTATTCCCCACATGAGATGGATCGCCAGAGTCAACTAGCAACGGAGTGTGATCCAAAATTCCGCGCGATAACGCCTGGACAGTTACAAGAGGGAAATTATGTTCCCATTCGACACTAGTGAGGACACGGTCCAACTTCTCAAAAGTCGGGTTAGGTAGCGAATTAGCCCAAGTGAATTTCCTACCACATAGCTCTATCTCTCTAAGATCCATGCTTTCGGTTATGGTATTGAACATAAACGACCACCTGCCGTCAAAATTATCATTATTCTTCTCCTCCCTTCTTCGAATAATGTTAAAATCACCCCCAACTAGGATTGGGAGTTGCTCGATACCACAAATACGAACCAGATCAGCCAAAATCAGCTTTAGATCTAACCCAAAATTTTACCGCAAAATCTCCCATGACCACACTCTGCACTTCCAGCGAATCACACCTAACCCCGAGTAGGACCCCTCCGGACCTTCCTCTTGGAGGTAGGCAGCGCCAGTCAAAGTCAACACCCCCGGATAAAGTACTAAGGAATTGGGAGGTAAAATTACCCCTTCGAGTCTCGGACAAGGCAATAAAATCCAGCTGGTAATCAATAGATGCTTCCGCTAGAAACCTTCTTTTAGCCAAGTCTTTAAGACCTCTGCTATTCCAAAAAATTCCTCTCATATTTCATCATGAAAATGTTTAGAGGTACGGATCCTAGCACTCCTACGCACAGCCGAAGCTGGATAAACCTTCCGTTTCCACCTCCGCTTAGGCTTATACGGATCCTCCTGCCGGTCCTCACGACCAGTCTCTGAGGATGTAGCCTCTGGAACATCTACATGGCTCGAAGCCAAAGGGGACTCGAGTCCCTCCGCCTCCTCTACCTCAGGGGCCAGATCCGCACAAAAACTATCAAGAGCCCTAACTCCCAACGCATCTATGTCGGAATCAGTCATGGGTTTGACAGCTGCTATGTTACGAATCAATTCCAAAGCGCGCTCCGCTTCGAGATCTAGAATATCATTAACGGATTTATTTATTTCAGAACCATTACTGCCTAGTGAGACCCCTAATTGATTTGCATTATGAACCATCTCATCATTGGAAAAGTGCAAAATCGAATTAGACAGATTGGCAGACATACCAGTAGTGACCTCAATGTCAAGAAGCTTGGCCGCCCGCATAGCACACCTCACCTGCATGTCGTCCACATCCGGTTGCTCCTGGAGACGGCCGCTGATCCGCCGCCCCTCAGAAACAAGATCCGGGATCCCGCCAAAAGCTATGACCTCCTCCCTCATCGCCCTGTTAGGAGTAAGGCCGCCTGCCTGACGCCCAACGGAGCTCAACTGAACTGGATCAGCCGATAGATCACCAAGAATCCTCAAGGCCTCGCCCGACCTTGGCCTGAGTCCAGGTCCCGGATGCACCTGAGAATCAACCAGTGGCGCGGCAACAGGGCCCGTGAGAGTACCTGAGACAGGCGATGCCACCAGAGTAAGGCGTCGCGGCGAAGCAATGGGAGGCTCCTGCCCCCCCCCCCCCACACACCAGCCGACCCTTCCGCCAGGGCAGACATCGCCAGAGTTGGCTCCGCAGAGGGCATCGGAGGACGCGACACCAGGGAAGAAGAGAGGGATGCGCATGCCCCCTGCCCGCTTGCCCCTCCTAGGTCCTCCCCAGCCTCCAGGGCGTCCAACGTCACCGAGCCACCCTTGGCCCCCCCGAAGCAGGTGAAGAAGCGGCGTACGAAGGCCAGGCCACCTGCCCGCCACCGTCCGCCAAACCGTCTAGAATGTCCGTCACCTCTAGCCTAAGCAAAGGCGATGAAGGGGGAGTAACGGAGACCTCGTGCCCACCGGCTCCTCCCAGTCCATCCATCACCAACAACGAATCCGACCCCGCAATCACTAGCGGAATATGTTCCGACGGATCATCCGAATCCACTCGGTCACTCCAAAGACGAGGAGGTGCTGAGAAAGCTCCTAAGGATCCAAGCTGCAGCATAGTAGTCAGAACAGAACCCGGCGACTTCTCCTTAGCAGTCTCTCCTGCCTTAGTAGAATCTGTAGGCCCTGTAGCCTTGTCCCCGTTATCGTGTGTACTGCCATCCTGGTTCCCAGAAGCATCTCCCCCCTCAAAAGTGTCCATATGATGTATCTCCTCAAACTCCTGGAACATATCAGGATCCTCGTGCTCGACATCCAACATATACGCGATGCCCTCGTGAGTCCATCTTACCACATCCGGCAAGAACTGAATGTTAGCCACACTAACCAGCAAACGTGCCACACCATGAGCACGCGTGAAGGGCATATCCACCTGCTCCGTCTTACCGAGCATGGATCCCAGGCTCCAAGTGACCAGGAAGCTATCCAAGGGTTCAGACGGCGCCCCCGAAAAACGAACCCAAATCCGAGTCAACGGCGTACCCTGAGGCTCCTTCTTTTTCCACTCATCAAACTGCAACACAAAACTTGTACCAGTAACTCGGCACATGCCAAACTTTAGAATTCTCATCTGATCCTCCTTAGACGGAAACTCTACTTTGTAAGTCTGATCTGATAACTTCAACAAAGACCACTAAAAATTACCTGGTGCCAACTCCCGCAACTGCTGAATAATCTGAGCTTCAGTGAGAGGGCCATGAACCACCTTAACCACGCCTGGGAAGGAAGTTTCAATCACGGGAGCCACCGGTGCCACAGTTGGTGACTCGAAGAACATCAACTCAGCGCAACAAACTCCATAAATGTTAACCGTAGGCTTAGGCCCCAAAAGAAGTGGACACTCCACCGCCGTATGCTTCGGTTTCCGGCATAAATCACATAACTCAGCAGAGCATTCAGCCATAATGTGACCCGGTTCACCGCACCGAAAAACAGGTCAACTTCTTCTTCTTAATCGCCCACTTGGACGGCTTGTCACCCTCAGACTTCTCCGTGCCTTTGTCGAACACAGCATCACCAGACTGAGAGGCCTCCGGCACCGTCACATCTGCGAAGGCCCGAACAGTCTCCACCGCTACTTTAGGCAGAACCGTACCATCGGTGATCCCCTCCTCAAGGCTCGTGGTCGAACCCGTGGCAACGGGCGCATAGCGTGGCGGAGGAGGACGGCGGTAGCTGCCTCAACCTCCACGGAAATGGCCTCGGAAGGGCCGGTTATTGGGGCCAACCGCACCCTCCACAAAGTTACCGGGTGGCCCTTGAAAACCTCTATCATTAGTACCGTGATCAGTCCCAGCATAGCCACGCCCACCTCCGGTCGATGATGAACCTCGATGAAGCCCTTCTCCGTATGCATTGAAGCCGTCGTCACCCCACTGACCGCGAGGGAGGATGCGGCCGTCTCCCGCGAAACCGCCCGAGCCACGGCCACCCGCACCTTGAACAGAACCCCCACGCCCGCCAGCCATCTGCCTAGGCCAAGGTCGTTGCGGTGGCGTGGGTGCAGCTCTGGGCAGCGGCTGCGCAGACCTGGCAGGAGGCGGTGCCACTGCCCGCGCGAGCCCTGGCGCAGCCGAACCCGCATCATGCGCCGGAGCAGCTCCAACAGCCCATGGTGTCGATGCAGAGGCGAACAGAGTTGGGGACGGATCGGGAGCAGTCGCGTCGAGACGCTCCCCAAAAACCTTATTGCCGTTCTCCCGGGCAGGATCTCGAACGGCAGGGTTCCGGAGGCACCTGCTCTCCCGACCAGCCGTGCACGCGATCGTCGGGATGGGATCGTCGGAGGCAGCACAGAGTGAGGAACAGTGGCCCACCTGTTAGCCTCTGCTTCCAACGTCTTGGACAGTGGCCCACCTGTTAGCGTTAATTAATCCCTGATTAATTAATTCATTCCTGAGCGGCAAAAATAAGCTTCGGCTCGGCTGGCATCGGGGCGTGGCGGAGGAGGAGGAGCGCGCGTGTACCACTCCTCTTCCCAAGCTCCCAATGGCAAGTGGTAGAGCAGCCCTTATAAAGGGGCCTCAACTCTCCTCAACTAGCAAGGTGGGACTAAACTTCCCACCACCTGTCATCTCATACATGGGCCTCAAGATTAATCAGGGATTAGTGTTTTATATGGGCCTAAGCCCATCCATAATCCAACAGTTTGTCCCTCGGAGTTCAGTTATTCTATGGAAGACACATAGTTCAGTCATTCAACATTTTTGTGTTTCCACACGCCTAGCGTAGCTCTTTGATAGTTCATTTGGGAGCCAGCTTTCCTTTCTTCTTCATTTTTTCTTGGACCTGGTTAAGCTATCAGTCAGTGAGCTAGAGTCTACTTCTTACTTCTTCTTAGTCATCTTCAGTCTTTCATTCCTCTCTTAGGGGTTGGCGCAGTTAGGTGGCAGGTTGAGTGAACTGAATATGATGATTGTCTTCAGCACCATCTAAGTAGCAGATTGTTAGACGGTAATAGGTTTTTGCAAGGGCCAGTTAGGGGACAGGCTGAGTACCAATATTTGCTTAAAGGTCCAAGACGGGAAGGTAGAATTCGACCTGAAACCGGATGGAAAACAGACTTTTTACAGACTGACCATTGACTGAAATTACAACAATACATGTGTCACAAACTGACTGGAAAACAAAAAACGACCTAAACCAAATGGAAAAACACATGACTGATACCTTAGATACTCCCAATTAAGAAGGCCACTCTTTCCTTGACTAATCTGTTCTACGCTGCCCCTATTCAATTAAGTAAAATATTCGAATTTATAAGTGTCTGACAATCGAAAATAACAGAGGATCTTCCAAATCTTGTGCAGGAGCAGAGGAGCAGAGGGATGGTTCAGTTAACGGCTTAGGCTAAGCTTCACTGCCTAAAAATAACAGGAAAATCTTGTGCTATGCTTTCTTTGCGACAAGAGGGAGATTCTAATTTCACGAACTGTATTTATATGATGTAAGTTCTTAGTTCTAAAGAACGAAAATTAGATACATGAAGGGAATCAACAATATAAAGTGAATGATCGACTCGATGAAGAGAAAGCATAACAAAAACAGAGTCTACAATAATATTCTAGTACTTCATGTTCTAACAATGTTTACTGGATCACTTGTACAGATCGTCTTCATCCTCATCAGCTGTTGCGGAGGTGTCGACGGCAGCTTCTGCCGCCTGTGGCTGCGCCGGAAAGCGGAACTCAGTGCCGAACCCCCTAGACTGTTGCAGCGTCTGCGCAAAGGCCTGGTACTTCCTGATGTCGGCGTCGCTCACGCTCCGCCTCGCATACTTCATCGACAACTCGAAGTGAGCCGCCTTTATCTCAGCCACCTCGTCCTCTTCCTGCCCGCCGTCCACCTCCATGGTGTCTTTCCCCTTCCTCTGCCGCTCCATGTCCTTTTCAATGTCTTCTCTGATGGCGTACTTGCACGCCCTCTGGCAAATCTCCGTGATGTCGGCACCGCTAAAGCCAGTGGTGAACCTTGCGAGAGCACCGAGGTCAACGTCCTTGGCCACGGGAGACTTCCTGAGGCAGGCCTTAAAGATTTGATGCCGCGAGGCCTCGTCCGGCAAGGGGATGTAGATGAGTTGGTCCAGACGGCCAGGACGGAGTAATGCCGAGTCAATAATGTCAGGCCTATTGGTGGCGCCGATGATGAAGACCGTCTTCTTGGCGTTCATGCCGTCCATCTCGGTGAGCAGCTGGTTCAGGACCCTGTCCGCCGCGCCGCCGGCGTCGCCCACTCTGCCGCCCCTTTGGGTAGCGATGGAGTCGAGCTCGTCGAAGAACAGCACGCACGGCGCAGACTGACGTGCCTTGTCGAAGATCTCGCGCACGTTGGCCTCGCTCTCGCCGAACCACATGGTGAGCAGCTCTGGCCCTTTGATGCTGATGAAGTTGGCCTGGCACTCGTTGGCGATAGCCTTCGCCAGCAAGGTCTTGCCGCAGCCTGGTGGCCCGTAGAACAGGACGCCCTTGGATGGCGACATACCGAACTTCTCGAATTTCTCCGGGTGCTCGACCGGGTACTGGACGGTCTCTTGCAGCTCCCTCTTGACGCCGTCGAGGCCGCCGATATCGGTCCAGCTGACGTTCGGCACCTCCACGACGGTCTCACGTAGCGCAGACGGGTTCGTGCCGACGAGAGCCGTCTTAAGGTGGTCATTGGTGACGGCCATGGAGTTCAAGATCTCGGCGTTGATGGTGTCATCCTCTAAGTCGATGACGTCCATCTTCTCCCTGATGCACTGCAGCGCCGCCTCAGTGCAGAGCGCGGCCAAGTCGGCGCCGACGTAGCCGTGCGTATCCTTGGCAACCATCTCAAGGTTGACGTCCTCGTCCAGCTTCATGTTTTTGGTGTGGATGCGGAGCACTTCGAGACGCCCGACCTCGTCTGGCACGCCGATGTCGATCTCGCGATCGAACCTCCCGAAGCGCCTCAAGGCAGGGTCGATGCTGTTGGGACGGTTCGTGGCGCCCATGACGATGACGTGCGCGCGGGCCTTCATGCCGTCCATCAGAGTCAGCAGCTGGGAGACGATGCGCCTCTCGACCTCGCCGTGAGTCTTCTCCCTGTTCGGAGCAATGGAGTCGATCTCGTCGATGAAGATGATGGAGGGCGCGTTCTTCTCGGCCTCCTCGAAGGCCTTCCTCAGGTTGCTCTCGCTCTCTCCGGCCATCTTCGACATTATCTCTGGCCCGTTGATAAGGAAGAAGAAGGCCCCGGTCTCGTTGGCCACCGCACGGGCGATCAACGTCTTGCCGGACCCTGGAAGGCCGTACAGGAGGATGCCCTTGGGAGGCTTGACGCCAATGCTTTTGAAGATCTGGGGATGCCTGAGTGGCAGCTCGACGAGCTCCCTGATCAGAGTCAGCGGTTTCCCCATGCCACCGACGTCGTCGTAGCCGACGTCGTCAAGCCTCTCCTCGTCCTCCCGCTTGACCGGCTCGCCCTCGCAGAAGATCTCCGTGTCGGGCGCCATGACGCAGTAGTCCACCGCAGGGTCGATCTCCATGACCTTGAACTCGACGCTCCGCATGCCGCCACGCATGAGGAAGAGGTCGCCCTTGTGGACCGGGCGGAAGGCATCCACGAAGTGAGGCTTGAGGTAGGCGTCGAAGAGGTTCCCCGTGATGCCCTCGATGGTGTCGTCCAGAGGGAGGATGTGCACGCGCTTGCCGAACTTGGCGTCGTGACACAGGTGCACGGACACGACATCGGTGATGCGCACGCGCAGGTTGGAGCGGGCCACCTTGTTGATCCTGAGCTTGTGCCCATCGCAGGTGTCGTCGGCCAGTGCCATGCAGACCGTGTTGTGGCGGTGTTTGCCCTTGAGCAGCACGATGTCGCCCTGGAATATGGAGAGCTTCTTCATGGTGGCCGGGTGGAGGTTGCAGACGGAGTTGTCGTCGTTGGTGGTGGCCTCCTCCACCACCAGCCGGTTCGCCGCCTTCTTCGACGTTGCCGCGCTCGCCATCGCCTTCAACTCTCGTTGATCGACTTGCTGCGTGGTCTCTCGTGTATTACCTTCGATGGATGTTGTGGAGCGCTGATTTGCGTTGGTGTTGTGGTGAGGTGGAGACGCGGGGATCGCACCCTTTATTGAAGGCACGGCCGACTCCGGTTGGAAGGCCGTGATCGTTGGTTCGCGTCATATTCGTACTCTTTGTACGTGGTCCGTGCCGTAATAGGACGCTAACTCTTTTCCTACTATCTTCCTACTACCTTGGCACGATCGGATCGAAAGAACCCTTCGAACTCGGAATAATTGCACCTGGCTGCGCAAACAATGGCGTGTCCGTGCTGGAGGAGACTGCTGTCGTTCGTGGGATACGAGACGGACAGCACGGAGTCGCCCCGTCGCCGGCTGTGGGATGCCAACGAGGAGGCGGTCTCCGACGGCGAGGCACTCTGGGCAGTCAACGTGCGCGTGGCGTCCCTCCAGCGCGCCCTCGAATCGGCGGTGCTGCGGCGTAACGTGGCCGTGGCACTGATGCACGAGGCCCAGCGGCACGCGGAGGAGGCCGAGGCTGCCGTCGAGGCCGCTGCGAGGGCCGGCGAGCTTGCCGCGGCGGAAGTGCGGGAGAAGACGGAGCAGACCGTGGCGACGGACGCGCGCATCAGGGAGCTCGAGAGGAAGATGCTAGTGCTACGTGATGGCGAACAATGGGCGCTGGAGACCGCGCTGGAGGCCGCCGCCGCGGAGACGCGGAGAAGGAGGGGGAAGGCATGGGAGGGGCGTGCGCATCAGGGAGCTCGAGGAGGAGATGCTACGTGACGAGCAATGGGTGGCAGTCCTAATCGATTCGTCCAGCTTGCCATTGCGGCATCGACATGTTTCAATTCATAGTTTTTCTTGACATTGCCATGGCGCACTAAGATTCTTCGGAATAGTTTTTTATCTTGAAATTTGTTTTTATCTTGGGGGGTGTCTATTTTGCATTAGAAAGAGATCGAGCTAAATTCAAATTTTACAGCGAACAGAAAGTTGACAAATGTATGAATGTTTCAGGCACAAATGTATGATTCAGACGGTAGTATGCCCTCCTCTAAATAGCGCCGCAAAATAAACCTAAATGCTAGAAAGTGCAGCTGCATTTCTCAGTCGAACCAAGCGCACACACGCCACTATCGGATGCGGCTCGATCTCCCGACACACGTGGCGACAGAGAGAGGGGCCTCGACGAGCATTGGCCCGACAATAAATTTAGGCGAAACTGCCCCCACTCCGCCCTCTTGGTTCGAAACCATTTTTCGAAACGCCCGTTGCCACACAACTGCTCGCGATTTCCCCTCCTCCTCCATTCAGGACGGCTTGCGCGGGGCAGGTGCGCATCGTCGGTGACATGCAGCGG
>NC_041384.1:136549667-136557099 GCF_002162155.2 Triticum dicoccoides
TGTTTTTCTCGCGTCTGATTCGGCCCTGGGGGTTCGATTTTCTAGGGTTTAGGTGATGTCACGGGGGTGGTTTTCGCCAATGCGGGGCAAGGGGGTGTCCATGGCTGAAGCGGAGCAAGGGAATGTCCATGGCGCGCGCTCTCGTTCATTGGGGTGGGGTAGGTTGGCATGAACCGGGCAACAATGGAGGTAAGGGGTATTGGGGGCGGGGCGGTACAGTTTAGCACAACATCCGAATTCGAAATGGAGGCCTCGTTGTTAGAATAGTAGGAGAAAAGAGGCACTGAGACAGAAATTTAAGGGCCCCTTCCTTGCCAGCAATTGAGACAAAAGCGAACCAAGGACCCCAATCTCCGCATCTGATACCGCAGAAATTCCTACTTTTTTACATATTGTCATGTGTCCGTGCAACCGCTAATTTGGTAATCCGAGAGCGCAAATATCTCCTTAAAATAGGTTTTCCCCGCTTTAGGAGCACCAATATCTAGGCACCTCTTGATTTCCAATCCTAGATTCAGGAGCTCTTATTGGACACTTATTTCACCTATCAGCGAGCACGAAAAATCGACGCACTTCGAAGGAATCAAACTCGCGACCTCTAACTATGAATCTGTAATGCTAGCCACTCGAACTAGTGAGTGATAGTGATAGAAGAAGATAGGAAGCGCCAATGTTTAAGAACTCCCTACAGTGGTGAATTCCAAACATTAAAAAACGCAAACATTTCTTGACATGGACATTTTTTATGAGATGGATTATACAAAAATCCAAATATACTTTGAAAACACAAATAATTTACACGAATACTTTCTGAAATTTCTGAACAATTTTTGGATTTTGATAATAGTTTATCAAATTCAAACTTATTTTGAAATTTTTTTGAACATTTTCTGAATTGGTAAAAAAAGGGGAAACCTAATTTTTTTTAAACTGAACATTTTCAAGAAAACAAAAAAAATTGAAAATTTCCAAGCAATTTTCAAAAAACACGCACATTTTTTTAATTTATGCACAAAATTTTTAAACAAGATTTTTAAACTTGCGAACAATTATTTAAGAACACATATTTCTAAAATTTACATTTTTTTTGAAAAACACAAAAAATATTTGGGAAAATGAACAACTTTTCAAAATCTGAATAGTTTTTGAAAATTTGAACTTATGAAGAAAGAAAAAGAAAATAAGAAAGAAAAAAGGAAAAGGAAAAAAAGAAAAAGGAAAAAAAAACTAATAAGAATTAAAAATGAATAATAAAAAACCAGGATTTTTTTAGTCCAAACACACTTTATTTATAATTCAACAATGTATTTGTGAATACAAGAAAGATCTAGAGGGTTCAATAGCCAAAGATGGCAGCCAAACTCCAAACCAAAAGCATGTCTAGCAGGTTTATGTACCTTAAATTGGTGTCACAACCTTCAAAGATGAAGGAGCATTCGCTTGTAGTAGCTATAACCTCCCTTATGGCGCTCGCAAAGGTTCCTGCGGTTCCCTGTTTGATGTTATTGACTACAGCTTGACAATCTGAAGTGATCTTCACATGTGATAGTGATAGGTGTAGAGCAAGAGCCATAGGCTCTCGACAAGCCAGCGCTTCAAGAGACGATGAATCTGTAATCCCGGAGATCCTAATGGTTGAGATGCCTGGATAGACATTCGATGAATCCATGTATCCTGCACTAAATGATCCTGCATTTGCTTCATGCGATACGACACTGTCAACTCTTATCTTGGCAACACCTTGCACATGCAAGATTCATCCTACTCATTGATGCCTTGCCACATGGGGAGCCGCGGCCTGTGTATTCTTGGGCTTATAATCATCTAGCTCCCTTATGTATTTCATTATGAAGCTATGTGTAGCATGTGGGCTCTGAAAAATCTGTTCATGGAATGCTTGTCGTCGACCATACCATATAGCCCATAGAGTGACAAGAACTTGGACAAAGTTGTCATGTAGGAGCTCTTCCATTAGCGAGAAAATCCATCTTTTGGCATCTGGTTCCCTAACTCCATTTAGTGCTTCCACCAAGTCAGCTTCTTGTAACGCCCATACGCATCGAGCCACATTGCAATGTAGCAATGAATGCTGCCAAGAGTCATCCGCGCCGGAAAGACCACAGCTAGAGATCGTTGACATATTTCTGTGATGTGATAAGTCGGCTGTTGGGAGGGACTGTTGTGCAAGCCTCCAAAGAAATATTTTGACTTTTGAAGGGACATCAAACCTTCCACATCTTAGTCCACATTTTATGTTCTCCTAAGAGTTCGACGTGGCGGGGCGCTATTGGAGTCAAGCTTCACACCTAAGCTTGGTTGCCACAAGCATTCGGTACGCCATAAAAACTGCATTATTCCCATGACCCACTGACCAAAAGTTGATCACGTCGGCCGTTTTACCATAATAACTCCATTATTCTCATGAGCCCATGATCAAAAGTCATGCAGTTGTCTAGTGCATAATGGGATCGATCAGATAGCCTCCACATCAATAATACCTCAGCTTTTCTTTTGTCTGATTCCATTCGCCATTATCAGTGCTGAGATAAAAAAATCTAAATACTCAATCGTGCAGCTGCGCCATATGGGCGTCACGAGCGCACACGCGAGAGCCGTCCGTTGCGCCCGATCGCCACCGACGCGTGCGGAATCGTTCGACCAGAACAATAATAACCACGCCACGACAAGCGCAAAGGTGCGGCCCACGTGGGGACACTGCATGAGATGGGGATTCAGTTCAAACTTAGATCTGCATGCATTTAATTAGCGTTTTCAAAATTTTGAAAAGCTATAACTTTTAGACCAAGCATCGAAATTAAGATATGTTTTCACCCTTAGGTTAATCGTGGCGAGATCTTTAAAACTAGATCCCATATGAGTATGTTTCGACTAACTTTTTTTATGAGCAACTTTGGGTGCTACGGAGGCAACTTTAGTGCTATAGGAAAGCAACTTCTTGTTAGTTTGTTTAGTATGACTTCCTATGATTGAAAATCTCTTTGAAGTTGGCTACCATGACTATCTAGTTAACTAGCTTCACTTCTAAGTTTTCTATCATAATTAGCTCCGCCTCCAATTTGATAGTATTGTAGGCAACTTAGTTTCTGGGGTAGGCTAACATTATTCTAAGCGGCTTGCCATGACAAGCGAGTAGCTTAACATCATCCTTAGTTGCATGTAATACCTTTTGGTATGGTAAACAACTTAGTTTCATAGAAAGGAAACTTACTAACAATGATGGACCACCTTTTCAATGTATTCTAGGCAACTAAAATAGAAATGGCAGACAACAGAGCATCACAGGTAGGCAACTTAGAAAAAGAATGATAAGAAACAACCCAATATTAGTCGGCAACTAATTTGTAAAGTTAGGCAACTAACATCAATGTTAGGAAATTTCATAGTATTTTGTAGCCAACCGAGCATGAACCGTGGGCAACTGGTCACTAACGATAGGCAAAATGGACATCAGTGTTAGGCAATTTCATAGTAATTGTAGGCAACTGGGCTTCAACAACAGGCAACTAATCATCAATGATAGGCAACTGTGCATCAATGTTCAATTTCATAGTATTTGTAGGCAACTGAGCATCAACTGTAGGCAACTGAGCATCACAGATAGGCAACCGGGTATCAATGTTAGGCAACTTCATAGTATTTGTAGGCAACTGAGCATCAATCGTAGGCAACTGATAATCAATGATAAGCAACCGAGCAATCCTGATAGGCAAGTTGGGATAAAGTTAGCAAGATTCACAGCACATAGTGCAGTGAAGTTGCTTGTATGTAGCACTAAAGGCACCTCATGTTTTGTGTGATTTTATTGTTTTGACATAGATCAACCTAATAGAAAGTCATACCAAGCCAAAAATAAGAACATGATACTAAATGAGGCAACTTTAGTGCTAAGTAGGAGCTACTTTGATGCTAGATGAATTGAACCGTATCTATTGGTGAATTCACCTAGTAACCTTCTAATTAGATGTGTGCAGTAGTGTAATAGGTGGCATAGAGTTAGGATACTTGCTACTTATGGTATACAACTTAGAGATGAAGCTAGTCAAATTGATAGTTGCGATAACCAACTTAGAAGGATTTTTCGTTGATAGGCGGTCATACTAGGAAAAAGAAGAAGTTGCTTTCTTATAGCACTATAGTTGCCTCAATACAACCCAAAGTTGCACGCGAAAAAAGTTTGTCAAAATGTGCCGATATGGGATCTAGTTTTGAAGTACTCGTCGTGAGAAACCCAACAGTGAAAACGGATCTGAATTCCGATGCACGAATCAAAAGTTATACCTGTTGAAATTTTTTGAAACCCAAATAAATGCACGCAGGACAAGATCGTAGGTGATTTCCTGAGTAGCGTGAAGTCAAGTAGTTTCCTTTTAGGATGTCAGTTGATTTCGGAATCACGTGGGCGTAGGATGGTGGTGTGAGAAACTGATTTGGTTTTTTGGGAAAGTGACAGTCCGCCTTCCTTTTGGGAAGAGCGCTCGACCCCGTGAGCGGGCCCTCGGGCGCCAGGTAGCCACGTCCTAAAAAAACCCAGGAAAGCCAGAGATAGAAAACATCAGAAAAAGGAAAAGCAGTTTATGGGCCGGCCCGCTAGCTTGGTCTCGGCCTTAGGCAACAACGCGCACTGTCGAGTGTCTGATATGCCTTACGTTTTATTCAAAGTACGAAGAATCGTCAACTCAAAAAAAAAGTAGGAAGAATCGTGATCGTCCAGAACAAAGCTCCCCCGATCTTTTCACCCGTCTACGAAAACGCTAGTAGAACGCGCGGACACCGTCCCGTTGTTCGGATTCTACTCGAGCCGGCGCCCACACGAACTCCCCTCCACGTACGCGCACGCCTGCGTCAATCAAGCACCTAATTAAGTTTCCAAGAAGGCCAAGCGATCGATCGTCGGTACCCGCGCGGATCAACAATCGCGATGTCGTCGTCGCCGTCGTGCTGGGAGTCGATCACCTCGGCCGTCCTGCCGGCGAACCCAACGTCGCGGGAGGCGGCGCTGCGGGAGCAGCTGCTGGAGCGGGAGGACGCCGCGGCGTCCCAGCGCGCGGCCGTGCAGCGCCTGACGGAGCGAGCCGACGCGCTGCAGCGCAGGATCGACGACGTGGCCCGCGAGACGGCGGCGGCGCAGGCGGCCGCGTCCGGCGCGGAGAGGCGCCAGCGGGAGGCCGAGGAGCAGCGGAGGGTCGCCGTGAGGACGTACGAGATGCACGAGGAGAAGCTGCGGGTGCTGGCCAAGGAGCTCAAGGTCAAGGAAGGCCGCTTCAGGGTCCTGGACGCCATCCTCACCACGGTGCGGAGCAGCAACAGGCCCGTCTCGAGGAACAGGGCCCACTAGTAGTACTATAATTTGTTTATTTCAGGACATATCAGAGATATAGGTTTGCAACTTTGTAAATTTTGATCTGGTGTGGATGTTTTAACATGCTCCTTTGTTTATTAGCAGCACTCAGTTGTAAAGGTTGACATTTAGGAAAACATTCGATTTATACTATTTTCGATTCAACTAGAAATTTACATAAACATCTATGGGGGGAAGTGTATCCACCGTAGTCTTAGGTGGCGGCACCTTCATGTGAGTTCTGTCTCTTGGGGCTCCTTTGATTCAAAGGAATTTCATAGAAATTTCAGAGGATTTGATTCTGAAAAATATTCTATGTTTGTAGATTCACAGAGTTGAAATCGTTAGGTATTTTTGCTTGAGATTCATTTGTACTAGTATGTTTTGGAGCAAAAATGTCATCTACTCAAACCTCTTGATAGAATTCCTTTGTTTTTCGAGTGATATCAAACACTCTTGAATCAATTTTTAACACTTAAACCAACAATTCGCATGCGTGGGTGCATGTGCTTCAGTTTAAAACACATGATGTGAAAAGATTCATTTGAACAACCAATTTCAATAATTTATCCGTGTACCAAATTGACCATCTACTTTTCACGTTTAGTTGCGTTTCAGCTTGATGCAAATTAGATCTCATGTTGATACATTCCGATTATTTTTTGTTAATACTCGTCAGGTTATGGTCCTATGTTATCTTGTTTTTCTCTTATAATTTGTGATCCAGATATAAACAATTGGTTACAACATCACTCCTTACCCATGCAAGCCTTGCATGATGTATGTTCATAGTTTGATGCCATAATCTTTCCTCGCCTCCTATCCCATCCTTGGTATCCTATCAACAATGCAACAAAAATATAACACGATCCATCAGAAATTTTTAGAAACAAATCAATATGACATGATGTAAACGATTTATCACACAATATTATTTTTGTTCTTACTTTTGCAACATAAAGTATTCTTCCACTAAAACAAAGTAGTAGTTCACTGAAAGGGAAGCAAGCAATAGGCTTTATGAGTTGAAACTTCTTTGTCTTCCACATGATGTAAATGCTTCATATATCCAAAAAAACAGTTGAGACATGCACATTCAATACAACAGGCTAAAATCACCTTCATCATCAAACAACTTTTCATTTTTATTTCCCCTGAAATCAGAACTTATAAGTTTGAATGGAGTCCCCTTGACTACTGTTATCCATCATCAACATTTTTTAGATAATTCAACTCTATAACTTACCATCAAATTACTGTAAACTAAGCATTTTAAACAGGCAACATTTTCTGAAAAAAGTTCAGGTAAATTTCTGAATGCAACACATTTTACTCCATGCAATTTTTCCAACCATTTCACTAGTTTGGGCACAATCTTGTGTTGAATTCAATCAGAAAACCAACACTCACAGTTTTTTGTTTAACATCAGTTTTGTTGGGATGCAACTCACTGAATTCACACATGAATATGGAAAAAAAATTACTGCAAATATAAATGGCAACACGGAATCTGCTCAAGTTTTTCAGTTCAAATCTATAATTGGTGGTTCAAATCACCTATTGCAAGTGTGGATGCAACAAACGAATCTGCTACAAGTATGTTCGCTAGCACTTTTAGAATATTACCCAATTTGCAGTGGAACTAGCTGGGGAGGCATCTGGTGGGCCACTAGCGGATCACGGTACATGCTCGTAGGAGGGGCTTGATGTCTCGGATCTGCGCCCCACGCCGGAGTTGAACTCGTCCACCGGGGAGCAACCGACCAATCAGAGCTTTGAGGAAAGGCGAAGGCGAGCACATCTCTAACAATATAGTGAACCATCGGGTTGAATTAGGGGGCGTGATCCGAGGATTCGGCGGCGGGTGTTGCAGTGGTGGCGTTGCGGCGGGGAAACGACGACAGATGGTAGGCAGACAGCGGGCGGTCGCTGCCACCCGCGATTCGCGGGGTTAGGTAGGACGCGGCATGTGGGGTCGGTGCTGCCCGTGCAACGGTCTATCGAGCCGCACGTGGCTCAAGTGGCACCTGGATCCTATGGTTGTGGTGTTATTGATCGGGCGGCTTAAATTTG
>NC_041384.1:136557752-136654054 GCF_002162155.2 Triticum dicoccoides
CGGCCCCCTCAAACTTGTACATAGCTCTGTAATTGCCCCGGATTACATGTTTCATTACGCATGACCATGTACTTACTTTAACGCCGTATATCACTTCTTCTACCCGTACAACCCAAATGTAGCCTACCGAAGTACACCTGTCTGGGGCCACACTGTATCGAAGAATTTGATTGATAAGACAATATGTACCAAATTAATATCAACAAATCCACCACTAGATATATTTGCATATGTATTATTCCGTATTGTAGTTCTTAACAATTTATCTATATATTTCACAAAAAAACAATTTATCTATATATTTGTCAAACTGATAAATAATTGACTTCCTAATTAAATTTAGATGTCGTCTACTTTGGGATGGAGGGGAGTACCTAGTTAAGAGGTTGGTTAGTCAAAGTGACTGCGAAAAAACCCAATATCTAGTGAAGTTTTTCGAAATTATCAAAAGAGATAACGGTGTCATAATTTTTATAGGCACTTACGATGTGTCCAGGCGTGACCAGGTAGCGTCATATTACCCCCAGATTTGAGATGGGTTTAAGGTACACCGATCCGTCCGGGCGTTTAGGATGAAAATTAGGGATCCGTTTTGGGTCAGCATTTTTTGACCAGACACTAGTTAGGAGAGCGTTTTAGACGGTTGAGGGTGAAAAAAGTAGAGGATCCGGCTGTAGATACTCATATTCAGCCACGAACCCTCACATCAACCATTCAAGCGCCTCATGCCCTCATCGGCATGTGCCGCGGCGGGGCTGGCCCCAAGCGCATCACGCCGTTTCACGGCACAGGTCGGCCAACTTTGCTAGAGCTACGGACATTTGTTACAGGTTGCAATCTACAGGAGTACGTGGGGCAAACTAATTGGAAATTAACGGGGATCACACCACTAAATTCATGAGGGAGCAGGGATTACAGGTGGGGCCATAGTCGTCCGTAGAGGGTAGCCTGTATGGTGCTGCCCGTAAGTTTAGAATTCTCGCAGGTCGGCCGGCCGGCACGTAGGGCACCCACAACCCACGCGGGCACGCGGACCTGTGCGCCCATGGCCCTTGGCCATCCACGAGCATATCCCCAGCGGTCTTGGCCCGGCCGGCCTTCAATCATCGATGAGGACGATGCCGCCGCTTTTGCGCGAGTTGCTGGTCTGCCGCCACGCAATGCATGTGACGTGCCTGGGGAGCCCGAGCGAGCGAGAGAATGCTCTGCTCTCCCAACCGCAGGCAGGCAGAAAGTATGCGCCCGTTGTCTCTTTGCGTTTTCTTCAGTGGTGCACTCTAGTTCGAATCCTGCGGGGAGAGAATTTCTGGTCCTCATTCGGATGAGCTTCTTCTATAAAAATATGTTTTGAATGCCAGTGTTCATAGATCTTATTTTTTTACTTTGCGTTTCCTTCTGGACTTCCGGTCAAGAGGATTATTGCATGACCAGCAGCAAATTGGAATCGTACGATGATCCACCCGCATTTTAAAAAAAATCGTGCGATGATCAACCCTAGTCCCACTGTCAGTTTGTAAGGGGTGCCACGAACTGTACAGGAACCATTCCCAGATCATTGAGTTGGGTACATCCGTGCATGTGGTCGGACGGATCTGATCGAACATGGCAAGAAAGTATCCCCAAGACGAATATACTCCTACTAGCCAGCCTTCGTTACCAATGGTGCATGCTGGCAGATGCTGCGCGGACAACTCGACAGGTTTATATTTGATACATACACCTTGCAAACATGCCACATGCGTGAGACACACCACACATACACTTTTGGCCGGTGGCCACACTTTGCAACATCACTGTCACTCACACACTCACACACAGACACAACCTCACCTGCATGCGGACAACTCTGTACTGCTCTTCCCAGACAACCGTGCATGATGCATGTACCCTGTAACCACCGCATGCGTCAGTCGTAGGCGGCGCTGAAGAAGGCCTTGGCGGTGCAGGCGGCGAGGATCTGGAGGACGCCGGCGTTGGAGCGGGCGACGCAGCGCGGCGACTTGAACTGGCTCACGGGGGCGCCCAGGGAGAGGTAGTGGCGGAGCACCCGGTGGAACGTCCCCCGCTGCAGCACCCGCAGCTCCAGCGGGCCGATGGCGCGGGACCGCCGCGACCCGACGTAGCCGGGGTCCGCGAAGGCGCGGTCCAGCTCGTCGCAGCACCCCTGCAGAGCGTCGGCGCTGGCGTCGGCGGCGGCGGCGTTGAGCTCGACGAAGACCACGTAGTGGCCCGGGTCCGACGACATGTCCGCGTGGCTGGTGTAGTCCACCACCTCCAGCTTCTCGGCGGCGAGGAACTTGGCGGCGGCGGCGTCCACGGCCAGCTGCAGGTCCTGCTCGCTGTTCTTGTCGATGTTGATGGACAACGCCAGGTTCCGGCGGCACACGAACTTGAGCTTGGGCGTCGCGTTGTGGAACCCGGCCACCCGCACCACGTCGCCCAGCCTGTACCGGTACAGCCCTGCCAAGATACGCATTTCGCCTTCAGAATCACTACATCTCTATCACTGACTGTGGAACTTTTCTTGCGATTTTCTGACAGAGGAAACAAACATAGTATCCATCGAAGCAAGTACGTACTACAAATTCATGATAAAATGATGGGCCAGCATGAGACAAACAAGCAATGATGCAAGCAGAATTCTCCTATTTGTGACACTGGCCCGGACCCTATAGTTAGTTGTGGTAACGGATTGGACATGTACCGGCAACCTGTGCGTGCGTGCCCACCTGTGCTGTGTGTTGCACCGGTTCTTATCCAGTTATCATCTGGCAGGACACATCATTTCCTGTAGGTTGATGTGGCGCCCATGCTCGACCTCATCCGTGGAGCCATGCAGGTGAGGCGACGCGACGACAAATCCTACTGTTAACTGACGTAGTACTGAAAACTAATACAACACTAGGATAAATTTTCCGGGGTAGATCGATAGGGAGGTTGGGAGTGTACGTGGCTTCAGATGACGGAAGAGTTTTTGTTGTCTTTGATCTTAGGTTTTGTTTGACAGTTGCAGGCGTTGCACTCACATGTGAATGCGTGTAATGACCTGCCGCCTGCCGGCCTGGTCAAAGTTAAATTTTTGTTAACCTGCTCCGGAGATTAAATACTACATGGATTCCAAGCTACTCCATGGATGGAGTAGCTGCTAGCTATAGGGATCAAGAATGTCGCCTCCTCCCTCTCTAGAAGAAGAAAAAAAAAGGTGGCTACGGTTTTCACGTAAGTGCCGCTGGTACCCCTCGCCTTCAGGTGCCTTCCAACACCAGAGAGGTGGGGAAAACCCTGGTTTGAAGTTAGCAGTGTTTGGGCCGTCCTAGCTTGGGCTAGGCTCAGTGGCGGCGCCAGGTTCTAGAGGGTGGGTATTCATTTTGAAGAAGGGTATTCATTTTGCCTAAATCATCACTATTTTGCAAAAAAATTCGCTTGTTTTATATAAAATTTCAATGGTTTGTCAAAATCTTGGGTATTCAACCGAATACCCAAGAAGACCCCTGGCGCCGCCCCTGGCTAGGCTTCAGTTTGGGTGTTTAGGTCAGTGGCGAGCAATGACATCATCGACAGTGTGGAATACGATCTATGTGTCTTGTCGTCGTTCTGGCGATGCTGATTGGCATTGGGAGACGGTGCATCAAAGCTTGAGTTAGGGCTAGATCTTGGGTTTCATTTGGCCTACATTTCTTCTAGGTGATCTTGAACGAGTTATTTGCTGGAGAGGAGAGTTGACGGCTCATGGTTTCGCCTTTTGCCTTCTTCTCCTTTCGGCGCTGCACGACAATTTCAACTTCGTCGGAAACCCTAGTGAGATAAAGCTTGAGTAGACAGATTTGGGATGATCATCCAACCCCCTTTGCCTTCTTCTCCAGGACGACGATCTGATTCTCAGCTTGCTATCACCGGCTTCTCCTGGCTCGGACCGATGACTTGCCTCCGCCACATCAACAACGCTACCCCGGCACTGCGGGCGTTCTAGAGATGCAAAGGTGTCATTGAGCTTTGCTCACGGCGTGTTGCCGACGAGTGCAAGAGGAAGGTGGCGTTGATATATCAAAGGACATATATTTCATCTTATGCCTTAGTAAGGATAGTCTTATAAAGGTTGGGCAATTTTAACATATGACCTTGCCTTCTCGCGGGCAAGAATGATGAACAGGAGCAAAGGGACAGACCGCCATGCCTCGCATATATATTATTACCGGTCCACCGGTTCAACACCTAATCTATGGATATTTTTCACATAAACTCCAACGTGTTAGATTTTGACGCATTTTGATTCATTAACCTCCATCCCATAATATAATACGTTTTTGCAAGCTATCCACACGCCACACTTTCTAGGCTTGCTTCTCTTTGTATGGAACTTGCATCAATGATGGGCGGGCGTAAGATTTATATTGGAACATCGAGTGCTAAGTCGTGTCTTGGCCAGGGCTACATGTTTGGTCTTTGGAAAAACAACGAGCACTTGATGCTTGGTTTTTTGGCTCCATGTGTTGAACGATCATGTTCATTCCAGACCATGCTGAAAAGTCCTCGGACTCTCATCACCTTTTTGTATTTTCCCGGCGAAAAGGACTTGCATCAGCCGTGTCGATTAACGTACTAGTCAACAAAGTTAATGTATGCTCGACGGTGTAACTTTCATACAGATCACCGATCACAAGCTACTATATACGTGACAGTAACGCCACAACTAATACCCACCGTAGCCGCCATTTTCTGCTTCGTGGAGCATGGTGACAGCGCAGTAGCACTGTGTTCGACTTTGGTTCACAAGGTCAGAGGAGAGAATCCATGTCGCTCCAAGAATGCTCGCCAATATACGTCGCAACCAAACGGGGTCTAGTTCATCGGGCGGCTTATTTGGTGACCAAATTGACCCACTAGACTGGCTAGATAACCGGGCAGAAAATGTTGGCGTCGTACGTCCACCTCAAAATCTCTGTGCGTTTCGACGGGAATCCATCGACAGGCGACCGTCTTATCTACCTAAAAGCTAGCCATTTGGACAGTGGAGGCTCCACTTGGTTAAGTTAAGACCTCAGTGAAGGACTCATCACCCAGCACAAGCACAAGGGTTTGGAACCGGAGGGCGACAGGCCAAGTCAATGCCCCCCTTGCCAAGTCAAGTCAGATGGAAGAACCTTGGCGGGTTCATGCATGGACTCACTCCATGGAGCGTACGTAAAAGAGGCAAGGAGTTAGGGTGGTACAGTGGTGCGTGCGGCGTACCTGCGAACGTGGTCATGACGACCTCGTAGTGCTCGCCGGCGACGACGTCCGTCAGGCCGACGGGCTCCGACTCGCCGTAGCAGGCGTCGGGGCCGGGGGCGGCCGCGCAGCCGGGCCGGAGGGGGATGAACTCGAAGTAGCCGATGTCGGGGAGCACGGTGAAGGTGGCGGACTCGGGCGGCGCCGCGGGCTCCACGTTGGCGCCGATCCACCCCTCGGACGCGCCGTACTCGGCGGCGACCAGCGGCAGCCCGCCCGCGTAGTGCCGGAGCTTCTTCACGTAGTGCTCCATGGAGCCCGTCATGATGCCGTACACGTACTTTGCGTTGGGCCACAGCGCCGGGATCACCCCGTACCAGTTGCTCAGGCCGGCGCACCTGCGCGCCACGGCGTCGGCGAGCTCCGGGTTCGGCCCGGCGAGGAGCGCCGACACGGCCTGCCGGACGGCCGGCGAGGTGACGCGGGTCGGCGAGAGGGCGCCGCGGCGGATGTCGGCGCAGAGCTCCTCCCACACCCGCTCGAAGGTCTGGAAGGCGAGCACGACGCTGTGCGCGAAGGTGGCCGACACCATCTGCACCTCGCCGGCGGCGAGCAGGCCGCAGAGGAGGTGGCAGTAGAGCGACTGCGCGAAGTCGGCGCCGAATATCACCTCGTCGGGGCTGCAGCACTGCGACTGCACCGCGCGCATCGTCGCCTTGAACTCCTCGCTGCGGTACACGTTGGTGGTCGCCGTCGTCGCCGTCAGCCCGCCCTTGGTCGTGAACTGCCGGCTGCTGTAGATGAACTGCAGCGCCTTGCCGTCCTCCACGGGGAACTCCCTGCCGTTAAGCAGTCACCATACATACCTCATTAATGGAGATCACCAGCCGAAAAACCTTCACTGAAACTAGAACGAAACTGACGAGCCGACGGTACAAGTGAAGGAACAAAAGGAGGTTGCAGTCGTACGTTAGGCTTGTTGCATCGATCATGGATTTAATTCTAATAACAGGTTATTCTACGATTGATTACTCCATTCCAACTCACAGATCGATCGCTACTGTTGGTTCACGTGATGTACAAATTGAGAACGGCCGAATTATGGCGGAGGACGACTCCCCGGATCGAGGCCGGGCACCAGAAGCAAGAAATTTAACTTTAAGCGAACGAAATCTGGGCTGGATTTGCTCTCTACCTGTTCCTGAAGGCGTAGGAGGTCCGGTATATCTGCATGGTGGACTTGACGAGCTCCTCGTTGAACAGCAGGTACTTGCGCTTCCCCTGCGTCGTGCCGGAGCTGCACGTCGTACATCACCATGATCAGTCCTTGAGGAGAGCTAAAAGAGGAGCTATACGCTAGGATAGGAGCCTTGATGATTAGCAAGTGGCCAACCTTAGGGAGATGGAGGTGACGGGCTTGCCGGTGAGGACGGGCGTGGCGTCGCCGTCGACGATGCGCTCAATGTAGGGCTCGAGGTCGGCGTGCGTGGCGAGCGGCACGCATTGCTTGAAGCTGGCGGCGTCGGTGCGGCCGGCGAGGCCCAGCCCCCGCAGGTACTCGGTGTTGCCGTTCTCGGCGAGGATCCGCCGCAGCGTCTCCCGCTGCACAATGGCGGCGTCCCGCGTCAGCCGCTCGAACTCGGCGATCACCTTCTCGCCGCTGAACTCGCCGGCCTTCTTCTCCAACATTCTGCCGCTGTCCACTCTCCACACCGGTCGGGCTCCGAACCTGCTGCCACGAGACGCTGCAACAACAGGAAGAAGACCGAAACCAAGTCAGAAACATGGGGGGTGGGGTTAGTTGGTTCGACTGTTGAAGAAGAGGAGGTGACGTCGGCGATGAGATTTTGTGTCCAACATCGCTCGTGTCCTCTTTTGGATAAAAAGCTCGAGCAGGACAAAATTAACAGCACGACTTTTCTTTGCCTCTTCGACCAAACACCAAGGGGGCAAACGAGAGGAGAGGATCGTGCGAGGAGAGCACCGGGAACAGTGGCCACAGGCCTGTGTGCCCCTCGCTGTCCGTGAGGCAGGCCTCCAGCTCTGCTTGCTAAACTAGTTCGGTCCAGGGACAAAGATCCAACGATCATCTCTATCCTTCCGTTTCTTTTATCCCTCTCTCACGCAGAATGATGGGGAGTCTACGCCGCGGAGACGAGCTCCCGGGAAGGAGCCAAGGGCAGAGCAGAGCAAAGGGACGACGCAAGAGACAAAGAACAGCTGGGGAACCCGAGAAAGAAAAGAAAAGAGGAGCGCGCGGCCACGAGCCGGAGCCCGCCCACTCACCTCGGGGTGTCCGCCGCGGGGCCGGGAAGACGACGGCGGCCGGGGACGCACGGGCCGCGGCAACGGACGAAGCACGGCGCGGCAGGGAACGAGGCGCCTCTCCGTCCTTCTGCGCCGCCGCTCGAACACCTAGGCGCGAAGACGCACAGGGGGCAGCGCGCGGTGCGGAGTGGAGAGTACGGTGAGGCGAGGAGTGAGGAGACGACGAGCGCGGGCGCATATATACACGCGCGGTTTTATCTGTGTGCAAAAGGGTACTGGTAGTAATATGGGAACAGACGATCTTTTTTGCCATGGGTTGTTGTTGATGGGACACGATGACGGCCTTTTCATCTTGCTGTGGCACGACACGATCGGGCTGCAGTAATACGGCGGAAAGCTTGCTATCCAGTTTTATCCATGGCTGCAAATGGGTGAGTTGAAGCTAGGAAGGGTTTGATTTAGCTTTATTGCCTCGCGGGTAGCGACAGCCATGCCGATTTAATTCCAATCACAACATCCTTGATTGTGTCCCTCAAGTAATTTTAGGATAACCCAGAGTGGATAATTATCATTTCTGTACGGACAGTCTCGTATACATGGTATATTCACTCCACTTGTAGAAAAACAAAGTTTTACACTATTTTTTTTGGGAAAACTTACGATCTAGTATTCACTAACCGTCAAAATAGTAAAAGAAAAATCAAAAATAAAAAAAGTCGTCTTGGTCAAAGACCACCTAGCGAAGACTACAAGCATTAGAGCCGGACAAACATTGTTATAGCAGACAGTCGGAAACTTGTTGTGCTAAGGTCCCACATGACCAACACACCAGAACAGCAATCGCATGCAACCGGTGAAAAGAAGCGTAGGTCTTAAGATCCTTTGTTCAAAAGAAAAATGAAAGAAAAATATAGGATTCATGTGCTTGACTGAGATCCCTAATCATATAATGACATGTTAATTATACATTTTCATGTGGTTTGACTTTGAATTGACTCTGTTTACTAGAATTCATGTGTTTTTTCTATTCCTATAAATTGAACACTTGCAAAATTCCCATATGTTTTACACATGCATCCCCACCCAATTCTTGTTTTTTTTCCTTCCCCTGTTTTTAGAATCACGTTATCCCAAGGAGCCTTAAATCAGACTTTGAAAGTTTTGACCAATGAAATTATTGTTTTAGATATTTAGACTGAGAACTCGGTAATCATACGCACATTTTTGTTTGGGAAGTACTTTATGGATAATATTATAATTTGGTTGGATTTTAGGCATACTCCCTTTGTTCCTAAAAGGAAAATATATTTGTATTTTTCATATTACATCATGTATTAGGAGATCAAGGCCAATGCATGAAGAAGTGTTTATGATCAATACCTCTGTGAGTCAATGCATAAAGCCCAAATAATCCCTTTTAACTTGTCCTTGATATGTAACTTCAAGCTATATGTTCCTTTTGGCATGGAGAAAATTAAAACAGAAACTAGTATCTAGTGGCCAAAGTTACATTGAAAGACTATACCGATGTCCCAAAGATCAATTGTTTCCCATGGACCGGAAGCAGTATATACATTTACCACCCTAAAAATGCAAAGGTGCATGTATCATGATAATACTACTTCAAAACTATATCTTTCAAATAGGAGGGCAAACCGATATCTGATAGATGTCCCTCTTTATTCTTAACTCCTAATGTAGCATCCATGTTAAATCACATCACTCTAAAAAGAACAATTGTAATATTATACCAAGAATCAATCAAATCCATTAGATCTTGATGGTTGGACCTAAGAATAGTCATGTCCTTTTTATCAAGCCAACGAGGGAGCACATGAGGTACCGGCATGGAGCACACCTCTCCAAGACATGCCCCTCCACGCACATTTTTTCGTCAACTTTATGAAACAGCCAAGTCCTCGTCAAGCTAGCGGAAGACGACAGGCTTAGAATGAACCCAGGCTTGAAGCTACCAAGCTCTTGGGCTTGTTCATGAAGGAAATATGCCCTAGAGGCAATAATAAAGTTATTATTTATTTCCTCATATCATGATAAATGTTTATTATTCATGCTAGAATTGTATTAACCGGAAACTTAGTACATGTGTGAATACATAGACAAACATAGTGTCACTAGTATGCCTCTACTTGACTAGCTCATTAATCAAAGATGGTTATGTTTCCTAACCATATATATGAGTTGTCATTTGATTAATGGGATCACATCATTAGGAGAATGATGTGATTGACTTGACCCATTCCGTTAGCTTAACACTTGATCGTTTAGTTTTCTGCTATTGCTTTCTTCATGACTTATACATGTTCCTGTGGCTATGAGATTATGCAACTCTTGATTATCGGAGGAACACTTTGTGTGCTACCAAACGTCACAACGTAACTGGGTGATTATAAAGGTGCTCTACAGGTGTCTCTGATGGTACTTGTTGAGTTGGCATAAATCAAGATTACGATTTGTCACTCTGATTGTCGGAGAGGTATCTCTGGGCCCTCTCGGTAATGCAATCACTTAAGCCTTGCAAGCATTGCAACTAATGAGTTAGTTGCGGGATGATGTATTACGGAACGAGTAAAGAGACTTGCTGGTAACAAGATTGAATTAGGTATTGAGATACCGACGACCGAATCTCGGGCAAGCAACATACCAATGACAAAGGGAACAACGTATGTTGTTATGCGGTCTGACCGATAAAGATCTTCATAGAATATGTAGGAGCCAATATGAGCATCCAGGTTCTACTATTGGTTATTGACCGGAGACGCGTCTCGGTCATGTCTACATAGTTCTCGAACCCGTAGGGTCCGCACGCTTAACGTTACGATGACAGTTATATTATGAGTTTATATGTTTTGATGTACCAAAGGTTGTTCGGAGTCCCGGATGTGATCACGGACATGACGAGGAGTCTCGAAATGGTCGAGACATGAATATTGATATATTGGAAGCCCATGTTTGGATATCGGAAGTGTTCCTGGTAAAATCGGGATTTTATCGGAGTACCGGGAGGTTACCGGAACCCCTGGGAATCAAATGGGACTTAGTGGGCCTAGGTGGAAGAGAGGAGAGGAGGCAAGGGCTGGCCGCGCGCCCCTCCCCCCTAGTCCGAATAGGACAAGGAGAGGGGGGCGGCGCCCCCCCTTCCTTCCTTCTCCTCCACTCCTTCCCCCTCAAGTCGGGAGTAGGACTCCTCCTGGCGCGCCCTCTCCCTTGGCCGGCCACACCCCCTGTGGGAGTCCTGGATTAGGGGGTCTCCAGACAGCCGGACTATATCCTTTGGCCGGACTGTTGGACTATGAAGATACAAGATTGAAGACTTCGTCTCGTGTCCGGATGGGACTCTACTTGGCGTGGAAGGCAAGCTAGGCAATACGAATATGGATATCTCCTCCCTTGTAACCGACCTTGTGTAACCCTAACCCTCTCCGGTGTCTATATAAACCGGAGGGTTTTGGTCCGTGGAACAACATCAACGACAACATACAATCAAACCATAGGCTAGCTTCTAGGGTTTAGCCTCTCTGATCTCGTGGTAGATCTACTCTTGTACTACCCATATCATCAATATTAATGAAGCAGGACGTAGGGTTTTACCTCCATCGAGAGGGCCCGAACCTGGGTAAAACATTGTGTCCCCTGCCTCCTGTTACCATCCGGCCTAGACGCACAGTTCGGAACCCCCTACCCGAGATCCGCCGGTTTTGACACCGACATTGGTGCTTTCATTGAGAGTTCCTCTGTGTCGTCACCGTTAGGCTTGATGGCTCCTACTATCATCGATAGCTATATAGTCCAGGGTGAGACTTTCCTCCCCGGACAGACCTTCGGGTTCGGCGGCTTCGCACTACGGGCCAACTCGCTTGGCCATCTGGAGCAGATCGAAAGTTACGCCCCTGGCCGTCAGGTCAGGTTTGGAAGCTTAAATTACACGACCGATATCCGCGGAGACTTGATCTTCGACGGATTCGAGCCCTTGCCTTGTGCGCCACACGGTCACGGTGAGTACGATTTAGCTCTACCATCGGACCATATTCAGGTGATCGCACCGGCAGCCGCTCCGAGCCTCAATTCGGAGCCAGTTGCGCCGCCCATGGACGGGCGGATAGACCCCGTCACGAAGGCCGTATCCTCAACGGCGATCGAGCCGAATATCGACCTTACCCTTTGCAAGAGCCGTGTTGTTAAACCGCCGGATACTTCTCCGTCCACGGACTACGAACCGCTTGTGCCCATTCCTATCGAATCCGGTTGGGCGCCGGTCATGGAGTTTACCTTCGCGGATATCTTTCAGCACTCGCCCTTCGGCGACATACTGAATTCATTTAAGTCTCTCTCCTTGTCAGGAGAGTCCTGGCCGAACTATGTCCGGCAGGACTGGGGTACGGACGACGAAGAAATTCGTGACCCACCCACCATCCATTTAGTAGCCACTGTCGACGACTTAACCGACGTGCTCAACTTCGACTCCGAAGACATCGACAGTATGGACGACGATGCGGGAGACGAAGAGGAACCACTGCCTACAGGGCACTGGACGTCCACCTCATCACATGACGTATACATGGTGGACACACCAAAGGAAAACGGCGACGAGGAACGGAAGGACGCAACGAAGGGTTGTCCCCTCGATAAGCAATCAAAGTGGCGGCGTAAGCGCCACCCCAAATCCCGCCTCGACAGAAATAAAGATCATACAGGCCCAGCGTTAGAGCAGGGTGAACCACCGCCGGACCACGGCAACGCGGAGAATCAAACCGAACAAACCAACTCTGTCAAAGATAATAGTCCGGAGGACATAACACCGGACAAACACCCGGAGCAACAAAATGCCCATCAAATGCTTGTTGCCACCGCGAGGAGTCTAAAAAGGAAGAAGCAAAGGCTCAAGGCTGCGCAAGACACACTCCAAATCAGATGGAGTAAAGTACTCAACGTAGCAGCAAAGTATGGCGACAATCGCCCCACCAAGAGTTACCCAAAGCGGAAGTTACTACCCGAATTCGATGAGGAGGCCTTAGATCCCCCGCAACCAAAAATCAAAATGGCCACCTGGCCGGATAGACGACCTCATGGCCAACATAGAGCGGCAAACAATGCCACATATAAGCCAATACGCGATCCACGCGAGGGCTCGCATCAAAAGGACGGCGCAACCAGATCCATCTATGGACCACGCAAGCGCTCTCCAGCATACAATGCAACACAACAAACATCTGAACAACGCGGCACGCCCAGATACAGGGGCGCCGCACACCCCTATGTTTCACCGATGAGGTGCTGGACCATAAATTTCCAGAAGGATTCAAACCCATAAACATAGAGGCATATAACGGAACAACAGACCCTGGGGTCTGGATTGAGGACTATATCCTCCATATCCATATGGCTCGAGGATATGATCTCCACGCCATTAAATACTTACCCCTTAAGCTCAAAGGGTCAGCTCGGCACTGGCTTAAAAGCCTCCCCGAAAACTCCATCGAAAGCTGGGAAGAGCTCGAAGACGCTTTCCGGACAAATTTTCAAGGGACTTATGTCCGACCTCCAGACGCGGACGATTTGAGTCATATAACTCAACAGCCCGGAGAGTCAGCCCGAAAGCTCTGGAATAGGTTTCTTACTAAAAAGAACCAAATTGTCGACTGTCCGGACGCCGAAGCCTTGGCAGCCTTTAAGCATAGCATCCGTGACGAATGGCTTGCCAGACACCTCGGCCAAGAAAAGCCGAGAACAATGGCAGCATTAACAAGCCTCATGACCCGCTTTTGCGCGGGTGAGGATAGCTGGCTAGCCAGATGCAACACCAGCGACCCTAGTACATCCGAAGCTAGAGATGGAAACGGGAAATCACGGCGCAATAACAATAACAAACGCCGGAATAAGGAAGACATCACGAAGAGCACGACAGTAAACGCCGGATTCAAAAGCTCTCGGCCAAGTCAGCAAAAGCCGCCCTTTAAAGGCGCTAGAGATGAACTGTCCAGCCTAAACAAAATTCTGGACCAAGTATGTCAGATCCATAGCACCCCCGGTAAACCCGCCAATCATACCCACCGAGAATGTTGGGTCTTCAAGCAGTCCGGCAAACTCAACGCCGTACACAAGGGGGAGGATACACCAAGCGAAGACGAGGATGAGCCTCTCAAGCACGACACTGGGGAACAAAAGAAGTTTCCACCAGAAGTTAAAACAGTAAACATGTTACACGTGATCAAGGGGAGCAACAAAGCGGCACTCCCAGATAAATATGCCCAAGGGCCTATCATTGGCGAGCCCTGCCACTGGTCGTTTCAACTGATCACTTTCGACCATCATGAGTACTCGGCAAGTATCCGGCGGGCAGGATGGGCTGCCCTGGTACTACACCCAATTATTGACGGATACCACTTTACACGAGTCCTGATGGACGGTGGCAGCAGTTTAAACCTGATATATCAGGATACAATCCGCGAAATGGCGATAGACCCAACAAAAATCCGCCATAGCGACACTACCTTTAAAGGAGTAACGCCAGGCCTAGGGGCTCACTGCACGGGCTCCCTGCTACTAAAGGTTGTATTCGGCTTCCCCGATAACTTCTGTAGCGAACATTTAACCTTCCACATCGCTCCGTTCCAAAGTGGTTATCAAGCACTACTTGGACACGAAGCTTTTGCTTGCTTTAATGCAATACCGCATTACGCTTCCCTCACGCTCAAGATGCCCGGTCCACGTGGCATCATTACAGTGAGCGGAAATATTGAGTGATCTTTGTGCGCCGAAGAGAATGGAACTGCCTTGGCAGCCGCACACTAAAAACGGCCTCACCAACTACAGCATTTGATAGGTCGTCAGGACCACGAACACGGTTAGACGAGTCCGGCGCTGCTATATGTAATTTGTACCGGATTGAGGGCCACACCCCTATTATAAATACAAGGGGCTCAACGCGCGCAGACAAGTGGCAATTTTTACTCATTCTTAATTATACATGGTTTCTTTAAAAAACTACCTTTTTGCACGACAACTTTTTCACCCAAGTTCCTCTCTTTTACAGACGATCATCGTGCTACACCCATCCAGGATACGGCACAACGGAGACACAGGCGCAGACGTGCAGCAGGGACCCGCTCCAAGGATTCTTTTTAGATTAAGACCATGTGTGAACCTTTTTTACTGTCTCTTGTTGATACACATCCCTCGAACTCTCAGCGCAATTGAGAAGGATGCTGACGTCTTGGCATGTGGCCACGTCAGAATAATGCACGTACCTGGACACAAGGGGCTTCTTACAAAGGGCACTATTTAGGCTCGGTTTACACCATAAAGACCGAATACCTTAGGGAGTGTTCGGCGTCGCGAGTTTGGCCTTATATGCATCAGCTTCAAATCATGTCTTTGGTCAAATGTTGGGTTTGCCCGTCTCCTATGTTTTGGTACCTTACATTCTGCTCTATCGGCTAAGGTAGCACTAGGAGAACTGCTGCGATTGTGCCCCGGGTCATCCGGACGAGCACCTCAGTACAGAAAGCCGAAAACTGACTGTCATGATATAGCGTGAGACTGGTCAACCACTCGATGACCTACCGGAATGTTAGAATTCCTCCGCCTTAACGAAGGGACGTTTCCCGGCCAGGCATGAACGCACCCCGAATTCGGGAGAGTGCGGAGCCAACAGAGGCTATATAGTAGTCCCACCGTCAAACTCCTAGGGCTAAGTGAAAGTGTTAAAGCATTATAGTTCGGTTGCCTCGTTCGCTATGATATCACCTCCTTAATAGGACCAAGACGTTGGGTTAAGAGTGAACACGCATCTTCTGCGAACACCCCCGCATTATATGCGTGGGGGCTGAAGCCGACGACTGCAACCTTTCAGGTTATATGCATGTATACATAAACGGACGCATAGGAGGCATCATATTACTTTCAGGCAAAAGTATAAACATAGCCTTAATAAATTTCATAAAAAACATTGTGTTTACAATGGGAATACATGTCACTCAAACATAATATTCTTCGAGCACTGGGACTCTATCAAATGAGCACCCTCAAGAACCTCTTCGAAATATTGCTCGGCAGCCACTCGGCCTATGGCCGAACCCTGCGCCGCAAAGCGGTAGCATCCATCTCTGCCTAGTATGCTTTAACACGGGCAAGGGCCATCCGCGAGCCATCTATGCACGCCGACCTCTTGAAAGCATTGATGCGCGGCACCACACCAAGGAACTACTGCACTAGGCTAAGATAGTTGTTCGGCTTCGGCTTTTCCGGCCACAGCTGATCCACAACGGACCTCATGGTGAGTCCGAACAACCTATTAAGTTCGGCCCATTCGGCTAGCTGATCTGTCAGGGGAAGCGAACGCTCTAGAACATTAAATTGCGACCAGAATAACTTGTCCACTTCACGATCTGACTGATCTCGGAAGTACTCGACCGCGTCGGCAGCGCTTGCCGCCAAGTCCATATACGCGTCTTCCGAACTCCACAACCGATCCAGAGGGGCATAACGCGGATCTTCGAACTTCGTCTGCAGCAGAAAGGGCTTCCCAACCACAATATCCCCGGCTTCGCGCAGCTCCTCCTTCTTCGCCCTCATAGCGGAGCGAGTGTCTTTGGTCGCCATCGTGGCCTTCTCAAGGTCCGCTGCCTTCACTCGGTTCTCTTCTTCAAGGAACTGGCAATGGTCGGTAGTGCCTTTTAATTCCACAGCCATCTTGGCCATTTTTTCTTTACTTTCGCAATGGGCGGCCTTCTCAGCTCTTAACTCTTCGGCTGCCTTCAAAGCAGCCGCATTACTAACCCTCGCTTGTTCCTTGGCTCGGGCAAGTTCAGCCCGAAGGGTCTCCATGGTGGCAGCTCCGTCTGCAGTCACAAAATATTAAAGATACTGGCATTATGCTGCTCTTATTATGTGACATTCACCAGGAAAACATCACTTACCCTGTGACTCGTCAAGCCGCCTGTTAACAAGCTCGATGTCGGCGTCCGCCGCATCTAGTTGCCGCTTTAGCTCGACAAACTCATGAGTCCGTCTAGCCACCGGAGCTCCCATTACCTGCACATTAAAGCGGTATAGTTATTGCCTGGGACTACGATCCTCTATTCGCCGCCGTTTTCAACGACAACCAGAGTCTCAAGGGCTACTATCTACACAGGGCACACTTCACATGTGCGATACTATCAAAAAGTATATCATTTCACGTACCTCCCGTCAGTAGACTCATAAAAGCTTCATGCAATCCGCTTTCGGCGGACGAAACTCTTCCCATCACCGTACCCCTTAACATATGGTGTTCCTCTGAGATGGTTGCTCGCCCCAACAGCTCCCTCAGTATGTCCGACCGCATACCAGACGGTGTCAGACTCTTCTGTTCACTCTCTTCATGAGCCGGACGCTGAGGACTTCGAGTGGCTGTAGGATTATCTTCTGGCCTCACCAAATCCGGAGAGGCCCTCCGTGACGACACTTCAAGGTCGCCCTCTTCTTGAGCAGGGGAGTCCGGAGGAGGCGTTTCGCTCTCCATCATCTTCGGAAGAAGATCCCCCGAAGATGAGCTCTGCTGAGAAGGGCTAAGATCCGAACTGCAAGATAAACGCTTCGGTTATTTTCCTCAGAGGAAAGGTAACATACCTTCACTATTGAAGTGCTTTCTAACTACTTACAGCTCGTTGGAGGGCTGACCCTCGCGCGGACTTTGTGCGGTAAAAGCACCCTCCAAGGCAGGACCCTCTAGTGGGGTTTCTGTTGGAAATATGCCCTAGAGGCAATAATAAAAGTATTATTATATTTCATTGTTCATGATAATTGTCTTTTATTCATGCTATAACTGTATTATCCGGAAATCGTAATACACGTGTGAATACATAGACCTCAATATGTCCCTAGCGAGCCTCTAGTTGACTAGCTCGTTGTGATCAACAGATAGTCATGATTTCCTGGCTATGGACATTGGATGTCGTTGATAACGGGATCACATCATTAGGAGAATGATGTGATGGACAAGACCCAATCCTAAGCATAGCACAAAGGTCGTTTAGTTCGTTTGCTAGAGCTTTGCCAATGTCAAGTATCTCTTCCTTAGACCATGAGATCGTGTAACTCCCGGATACCGTAGGAGTGCCTTGGGTGTATCAAACGTCACAACGTAACTGGGTGACTATAAAGGTGCATTACAGGTATCTCCGAAAGTAGCTGTTGGGTTGACACGGATCGAGACTGGGATTTGTCACTCCGTATGACGGAGAGGTATCTCTGGGCCCACTCGGTAATGCATCATCATAATGAGCTCAAGGTGACCAAAGTTTTGGCCACGAGATCATGCATTACGGTACGAGTAAAGTGACTTGCCGGTAACGAGACTGAACATGGTATTGGGATACCGACGATCGAGTCTCGGGCAAGTAACATACCGATTGACGAAGGGAATTGTATACAGGGTTTGATCGAATCCTCGACATCGTGGTTCATCCGATGACAACATCGAGAAGCATGTGGGAGCCAACATGGGTATCCAGATCCCGCTGTTGGTTATTGACCGGAGAACGTCTCGGTCATGTCTACATGTCTCCCGAACCCGTAGGGTCTACACACTTAAGGTTCGATGACGCTAGGGTTATAAAGGAAGTTTGTATGTGGTTACCAAATGTTGTTCGGAGTCCCGGATGAGATCCCGGACGTCACGAGGAGTTCCGGAATGGTCTGGAGGTAAAGATTTATATATGGGAAGTCCTATTTTGGCCACCGGAAAATGTTCGGGATTTTTCGGTATTGTACCGGGAAGGTTCTAGAAGGTTCCGGAGTGGGGCCCACCTGCATGGGGGGACCCACATGAACGTGAGTAGTGGGGGAAAGGCCCCACACCCCTGGTCAAGGCGCACCAAGATCCCCCCTTAGAAGGAATAAGATCATATCCCGAAGGGATAAGATCAAGATCCCTAAAAAGGGGGGATAACAATCGGTGGGGAAGGAAATGATGGGATTTCTTTCCTCCCACCTTGGCCAACGCCCCAATGGACTTGGAGGGCAAGAAACCAGCCCCTCCACCCCTATATATAGTGGGGAGGCGCATGGGAGCTTAACACAAGCCAAGGCGCAGCCCCTCCCCTCCCCAACACCTCTCCTCCTCCGTATATGCTTGGCGAAGCCCTGTCGGAGTACTGCTGCACCAACTACACCACGCCGTCGTGCTGCCGTTGGAGAAATCTTCCTCAACCTCTCCTTCCCCCTTGCTGGATCAAGAATGAGGAGACGTCTCCCGTCCCGTACGTGTGTTGAACGCGGAGGTGCTGTCCGTTCAGCACTTGGACATCGGTGATCCGAATCACGTTCGAGTACGACTCCATCATCACCATCCCCTTGGCTAGCTTCCGCTCGTGATCTACAAGTGGTATGTAGATGCAAACTCTCTCCCTTGACTCGTTGCTTAGATGAACTCATAGATGGATCTTGGTGAAACCGTAGGAAAAATTTTAATTTTCTGCAACGTTCCCCAACAGTGGCATCATGACCTAGGTCTATGCGTAGTTCTCTTTGCACGAGTAGAACACAATTTTGTTGTGGGCGTGGATTTTGTCATCTTACTTGCCTCTACTAGTCTTTTCTTGCTTCGGCGGTATTGTGGGATGAAGCGGCCCGGACCAACCTTACACGTACGCTTACGTGGGACCGGTTCCACCGACTGACATGCACTAGTTGCATAAGGTGGCTGGCGGGTGTCTGTCTCTCCCACTTTAGTTGGAGCGGATTCGATGAAAAGGGCCCTTATGAAGGGTAAATAGAAGTTGACAAAATCACGTTGTGGTTATTCGTAGGTAAGAAAACGTTCTTGCTAGAACCCAATTGCAGCCACGTAAAAGATGCAACAACAATTAGAGGACGTCTAACTTGTTTTTGCAGCGATTGATCATGTGATGTGATATGGCCAGAAGTTGTGATGAATGATGAATTGTGATGTATGAGATCATGTTCTTTGTAATAGGATTCACGACTTGCATGTCGATGAGTATGACAACCGGCAGGAGCCATAGGAGTTGTCTTTATTTTTTGTATGACCTGCGTGTCATTGAAGAACGCCATGTAACTCACTTTACTTTATTGCTAAACGCGTTAGCCATAGAAGTAGAAGTAGTCATTGGCGTGACAACTTCATGAAGACACGATGATGGAGATCATGATGATGGAGATCATGGTGTCAAGCCGGTGACAAGATGATCATGGAGCCCCGAAGATGAAGATCAATGGAGCTATATGATATTGGCCATATCATGTCACAACTATATAACTGCATGTGATGTTTATTATGTTTATGCATCTTGTTTACTTAGGACGACGGTAGTAAATAAGATGATCCCTTACAAAAATTTCAAGAAGTGTTCTCCCCTAACTGTGCACCGTTGCTACAGTTTGTCGCTTCTAAGCACCACGTGATGATCGGGTGTGATGGATTCTTACGTTCACATACAACGGGTGTAAGACAATTTTACACAGCGAAAACACTTAGGGTTAACTTGACGAGCCTAGCATGTGCAGACATGGCCTCGGAACACGGAGACCGAAAGGTCGAACACGAGTCGTATGGAAGATACGATCAACATGAGAATGTTCACCGACGATGACTAGTCCGTCTCACGTGATGATCGGACACGGCCTAGTCGACTCGGATCGTATAACACTTAGATGACTAAAGGGATGTCTAATCTGAGTGGGAGTTCATAATTTGATTAGAACTTAATTATCATGAACTTAGTCTAAAACCTTTGCAAATATGTCTTGTAGATCAAATGGCCAACGCTCATGTCAACATGAACTTCAACGCGTTCCTAGAGAAAACCAAGCTGAAAGATGATGGCAGCAACTATACAGACTGGGTCCGGAACCTGAGGATCATCCTCATAGCTGCCAGGAAACAATATGTCCTAGAAGGACCGCTAGGTGACGCTCCCGTCCCAGAGAACCAAGACATTATGAATGCTTGGCAAACTTGCGCTGATGATTACTCCCTCGTTCAGTGCGGCATGCTTTACAGCTTAGAACTGGGGCTCCAAAAGCGTTTTGAGCATCACGGAGCATATGAGATGTTCGAAGAGCTGAAACTAGTTTTCCAAGCTCATGCCCGGGTCGAGAGATATGATGTCTCCGACAAGTTCTACAGTTGTAAGATGGAGGAAAACAGTTCTGTCAGTGAGCACATCCTGAAGATGTCTGGGTTACACAACCGTATGACCCAGCTGAACATTAACCTCCCAGATGAGGCGGTCATTGACAGAATCCTCCAGTCGCTCCCACCAAGCTACAAGAGCTTTGTGATGAACTACAACATGCAGGGGATGGAAAAGACCATTCCTGAAGTGTTCTCGATGCTGAAGTCAGCAGAGGCTGAAATCAAGAAAGAACATCAAGTGTTGATGGTCAATAAGACCACTAAGTTCAAGAAGGGCAAGGGTAAGAAGAACTTCAAGAAGGACGGCAAGGAGGTTGCCGCGCCTGGTAAGCCAGTTACCGGGAAGAAGTCAAAGAATGGACCTAAGCCTGAGACTGAGTGCTTTTATTGCAAGGGGAAGGGTCACTGGAAGCAGAACTGCCCCAAATACTTAGCAGATAAGAAGGCCGGCAAAACCAAAGGTATATTTGATATACATGTAATTGATGTGTACCTTACCAGTACTCGTAGTAACTCCTGGGTATTTGATACCGGTGTCGTTGCTCATATTTGTAACTCACAGCAGGAGCTGCGGAATAAACGGACACTGGCGAAGGACTAGGTGACGATGCGCGTCGGGAATGGTTCCAGAGTCGATGTGATCGCCGTCGGCACGGTGCCTCTACATTTACCTACGGGATTAGTTTTGAACCTTAATAATTGTTATTTAGTGCCAAGTTTGAGCATGAACATTGTATCTGGATCTCGTTTAATACGAGATGGCTACTCACTTAAGTCTGAGAATAATGGTTGTTCGATTTATATGAGAGATATGTTTTATGGTCATGCTCCGATGGTCAATGGTTTATTCTTAATGAATCTCGAGCGTAATATTACACATGTTCATAGTGTAGATGCCAAAAGATGTAAAGTTGATAACGATAGTCCCACATACTTGTGGCACTGCCGCCTTGGTCACATTGGTGTCAAGCGCATGAAGAAGCTCCATGCCGATGGACTTTTAGAGTCTCTTGATTATGAATCGTTTGACACGTGCGAACCATGCCTCATGGGCAAGATGACCAAGACTCCGTTCTCCGGAACAATGGAGCGAGCAACCAACTTATTGGAAATCATACATACCGATGTGTGCGGTCCAATGAGCGTTGAGGCTCGCGGAGGATATCGTTATGTTCTCACTCTCACTGATGACTTAAGTAGATATGGGTATGTCTACTTAATGAAACACAAGTCTGAGACCTTTGAAAAGTTCGAGGAATTTCAGAATGAGGTGGAGAATCAACGTGACCGAAAGATAAAGTGCCTACGATCAGATCGTGGAGGAGAATATTTAAGTCACGAATTTGGCACACACTTAAGGAAATGTGGAATCGTTTCACAACTCACGCCGCCTGGAACACCTCAGCGAAACGGTGTGTCCGAACGTCGTAATCGCACTCTATTGGATATGGTGCGGTCTATGATGTCTCTTACTGATTTACCGCTATCATTTTGGGGATACGCTCTAGAGACAGCTACATTCACTTTAAATAGGGCACCGTCTAAATCCGTTGAGACGACACCGTATGAATTATGGTTTGGGAAGAAACCTAAGCTGTCGTTTCTAAAAGTTTGGGGATGCGATGCTTATGTCAAGAAACTTCAACCTGAAAAGCTCGAACCCAAGTCGGAAAAATGCGTCTTCATAGGATACCCTAAGGAAACTGTCGGGTATACCTTCTACTTAAGATCCGAGGGCAAAATCTTTGTTGCCAAGAACGGATGATTTCTGGAAAAAGAGTTTCTCTCGAAAGAAGTAAGTGGGAGGAAAGTAGAACTCGATGAAGTACTACCTCTCGAACGGGAAAGTGGTGCAGCTCAGGAAAATGTTCCTGTGATGCCCACACCAACTGAAGAGGAAACCAATGATGATGATCAAGGTACTTCGGATCAAGTTGCTACTGAACTTCGTAGGTCCACAAGGACACGTTCCGCACCAGAGTGGTACGGCAACCCCGTCCTGGAAATCATGTTGTTAGACAACGGTGAACCTTCGAACTATGAAGAAGCGATGGCGGGCCCAGATTCCAACAAATGGCTTGAAGCCATGAAATCCGAGATAGAATCCATGTATGAAAACAAAGTATGGACTTTGACAGACTTGCCCGATGATCAGCGAGCGATAGAAAACAAATGGATCTTTAAGAAGAAGACAGACGCGGATGGTAATGTCACCATCTATAAAGCTCGACTTGTCGCTAAGGGTTATCGACAGGTTCAAGGGATTGACTACGACGAGACATTCTCTCCCGTAGCGAAGCTAAAGTCCGTCCGAATCATGTTAGCAATTGCCGCATACTATGATTATGAGATATGGCAGATGGACGTCAAAACAGCATTCCTTAACGGGCATCTTAAGGAAGAACTGTATATGATGCAGCCGGAAGGTTTTGTCGATCCTAAGAACGCTAACAAAGTATGCAAGCTCCAGCGATCCATTTATGGGCTGGTGCAAGCATCTCGGAGTTGGAATATTCGCTTTGATGAGATGATCAAAGCGTTTGGGTTTATGCAGACTTATGGAGAAGCCTGCGTTTACAAGAAAGTGAGTGGGAGCTCTGTAGCATTTCTCATATTATATGTAGATGACATACTCTTGATGGGAAATAATATAGAATTTCTGGAAAGCATTAAGGCGTACTTGAATAAGTGTTTTTCAATGAAGGACCTTGGAGAAGCTGCTTACATATTAGGCATCAAGATCTATAGAGATAGATCGAGACGCCTCATAGGTCTTTCACAAAGCACATACCTTGATAAGATTTTGAAGAGGTTCAAAATGGATCAGTCCAAAAAGGGGTTCTTGCCTATGTTACAAGGTGTGAGATTGAGCTCGGCTCAGTCACCGACCACGGCAAAAGATAAAGAAGAGATGAGTGTCATCCCCTATGCTTCAGCCATAGGATCTATTATGTATGCCATGCTGTGTACCAGACCTGATGTAAACCTTGTCGTGAGTTTGGTAGCTAGATACCAAAGTAATCCCGGCAAGGAACACTGGACAGCAGTCAAGAATATCCTGAAGTACCTGAAAAGGACAAAGGACATGTTTCTCGTTTATGGAGGAGACGAAGAGCTTGTCGTAAAGGGTTACGTCGACGCTAGCTTCGACTCAGATCCGGATGACTCTAAGTCACAAACCGGATACGTGTATATGTTGAATGGTGGAGCAGTAAGCTGGTGCAGCTGCAAGCAGAGCGTCGTGGCGGGATCTACGTGTGAAGCGGAGTACATGGCAGCCTCGGAGGCAGCGCATGAAGCGATTTGGGTGAAGGAGTTCATCACCGACCTAGGAGTCATACCCAATGCGTCGGGGCCAATCAAACTCTTCTGTGACAACACTAGAGCTATTGCCCTTGCCAAGGAGCCCAGGTTTCACAAGAAGACCAGGCACATCAAGCGTCGTTTCAACTCCATCCGTGAAAATGTTCAAGATGGAGACATAGAAATTTGCAAAGTACATACGGATCTGAATGTCGCAGATCCGTTGACTAAACCTCTCTCGCGAGCTAAACATGATCAACACCAGAACTCTATGGGTGTTCGATTCATCACAATGTAACTAGATTGGTGACTCTAGTGCAAGTGGGAGACTGTTGGAAATATGCCCTAGAGGCAATAATAAAAGTATTATTATATTTCATTGTTCATGATAATTGTCTTTTATTCATGCTATAACTGTATTATCCGGAAATCGTAATACACGTGTGAATACATAGACCTCAATATGTCCCTAGTGAGCCTCTAGTTGACTAGCTCATTGTGATCAACATATAGTCATGATTTCCTGGCTATGGACATTGGATGTCGTTGATAACGGGATCACATCATTAGGAGAATGATGTGATGGACAAGACCCAATCCTAAGCATAGCACAAAGGTCGTTTAGTTCGTTTGCTAGAGCTTTGCCAATGTCAAGTATCTCTTCCTTAGACCATGAGATCGTGTAACTCCCGGATACCGTAGGAGTGCCTTGGGTGTATCAAACGTCACAACGTAACTGGGTGACTATAAAGGTGCATTACAGGTATCTCCGAAAGTAGCTGTTGGGTTGACACGGATCGAGACTGGGATTTGTCACTCCGTATGACGGAGAGGTATCTCTGGGCCCACTCGGTAATGCATCATCATAATGAGCTCAAGGTGACCAAAGTGTTGGCCACGAGATCATGCATTACGGTACGAGTAAAGTGACTTGCCGGTAACGAGACTGAACAAGGTATTGGGATACCGACGATCGAGTCTCGGGCAAGTAACGTACCGATTGACAAAGGGAATTGTATACAGGGTTTGATCGAATCCTCGACATCGTGGTTTCTTTCCTCCCACCTTGGCCAACGCCCCAATGGACTTGGAGGGAAAGAAACCAGCCCCTCCACCCCTATATATAGTGGGGAGGCACATGGGAGCTTAACACAAGCCAAGGCGCAGCCCCTCCCCTCCCCAACACCTCTCCTCCTCCGTATATGCTTGGCGAAGCCCTGTCGGAGTACTGCTGCACCAACTACATCACGCCGTCGTGCTGCCGTTGGAGAAATCTTCCTCAACCTCTCCTTCCCCCTTGCTGGATCAAGAAGGAGGAGATGTCTCCCGTCCCGTACGTGTGTTGAACGCGGAGGTGCTGTCCGTTCAGCACTTGGACATCGGTGATCCGGATCACGTTCGAGTACGACTCCATCATCACCATCCCCTTGGCTAGCTTCCGCTCGTGATCTACAAGTGGTATGTAGATGCAAACTCTCTCCCTTGACTCGTTGCTTAGATGAACTCATAGATGGATCTTGGTGAGACCGTAGGAAAAATTTTAATTTTCTGCAACGTTCCCCAACAGTTTCTTCTCCCGTTTGGAAGCCTCGGTTTCCGGATCGTCAGAGGCAGTCCTCTTCCTTCCCCGAAGCGAGAGAAGGTCGGATTCTTCTCCTTGGTTGTCCTCCTTCACAGAGGCGCTCGTTCCCTCGGTTGGAACTAGCAGCGACGGGGGCCCGCTTCCGCCCATATTATCCCCCCCCCCGTATCTTCCCTCGAGGGCTCCGGGCAAGGTGTGAGCTTGAGCATCTTTTACAGCACCAGATTTTCCAAGCCCTCAAGGAGGGGGGGCCGAATACCGGATTATCTTCGCCTTTGTTAGCCAGTCCTGGTCAAAGAGCAATATCTCAAAAATGACGTCATAAATAAAAGACGATGTGTTCGGCTAGAGGATTACTTACTTGTTCGGTTGTGTAGTTGCTGCTCAGGCCCACGTCCTCGGTGGTATCCGGACACTCTATTTGAGGTCCACAGAATGACTGGTACATTTCCTCGTGCATCAGGCCGAGGAAATTCTGAATGGCCCGTGGTCCTTCTGGGTTGAACTCCCACAAGCGAAGGGGCCGGCGTTTGCAAGGCTGGACTCGACGAACTAGCATAACTTGTATTACCACAATCAAATTAAAATCTCCCTCGAAGAGATCTTGAATATGGCTTTGCAGTATAGGCACGTCCTTGGCTGGACCCCAGCTCAGACCTCTACTGATCCATGACATTAGTTGTGGTGGGGGGCCCGAGCGGAAAGCGGGGGCGGCCGTCCACTTGGCACTTCTGGGAGCCGTGATGTAAAACCACTCTTGTTGCCATAATCCGGACACCTCTGGAAAGAAACCCTTCGGCCACGGAGCTCCGGCCATCTTGCTTATTGACGCGCCTCCGCACGCCGCATGTTGCCCCTCGATCATCTTCGGCTTCACTTCGAAGGTCTTGAGCCACAGGCTGAAGTGAGGGGTAATGCGGAGGAAGGCCTCACACAAGACAATAAATGTCGAGATGTGGAGAAAGGAGTCCGGGGCTAGATCATGGAAATCTAGCCCATAATAGAACATCAAGCCTCTGACAAAGGGATCCATAGTAAGGCCTAGGCCTCGGAGGAAGTGGGAGATGAACACAACGTCTTCGTTGGGTTCAGGAGTAGGGACGACCTGCCCTCGGGCAGGCAGCCGATGCGAAACCTCGGCGGTCAGGTATCTGGCCTCCCTCAACTTCTTGATGTCTTCTTCCGTGACGGAGGAAGGCATCCATCGGCCTTAAAGGCTAGATCCGGACATGATTGAAAGTTCGGAGCACCTGACCTGGGCTTTGGGTGTTATAACTCGAGGCGGGGGAAGGATTCGATTGAGCACAGGAGGGAAAAAGTAAAAGCCTTGTCCCTTTATAAACAGGGTGAATATCAAGCGTCCTCTCCGAAACCGTTTGGACTTGCCTATAATCTAGGAGTCCTAGACACGCTTGGGTTACCCACACCCGTATTGATGAGGATCCCGTAATCAGGGGACACGATCTCTGCCTTGACAAGACGTGTCAAAAAACTGCCTCGCGTTATGTGCGGGGCTAGTTAAAAGAAACGGTTCGAATAAGCATCGGGCCATGACATGATGTCATGTTGCCAAAACGTGTCAGCAGATTAAAGATTTGTGGAAATATTATTCTCTCTACGTTGGTATGTGGAATTTGTTTTTGCAGGGTCGGACACTGTCCTTATATTCAAAATTCTTCCGTGGTGTATTCGGAGGAGGAACCCGCCTTGCAATGCCGAAGACAATGCTGCACGTCAGACTCATCGTCATTGAAAGCTTGGTTCATGGGCTACTGTGGGAGTCCTGGATTAGGGTTTAGCCTCTCTGATCTCGTGGTAGATCTACTCTTGTACTACCCATATCATCAATATTAATCAAGCAGGACGTAGGGTTTTACCTCCATCGAGAGGGCCCGAACCTGGGTAAAAATTGTGTCCCCTGCCTCCTGTTACCATCCGGCCTAGACGCGCAGTTCGGGACCCCCTACCCGAGATCCGCCGGTTTTGACACCGACACCCCCCTTGCTCCTTTATATACGGGGGCAGGGGGCACCCTAGAGACACAACAATTGATCATTAATCTCTTAGCCGTGTACGGTGCCCCCCTCCACCATAGTCCACCTCGATAATACTGTAGCGGTGCTTAGGCCAAGCCCTGCATCGGTAGAACATCAACATCGTCACCACGTCATCGTGCTGACGAAACTCTCCCTCAACACTCGGATGGATCGGAGTTCAAGGGACGTCATCGGGATGAACGTGTGCTGAACTCGGAGGTGCCATACATTCGGTACTTGATCGGTCGGATCGTGAAGACGTACGACTACATCAACCGCGTTGTGCTAACGCTTCCGCTTTCGGTCTACGAGGGTACGTGGACAACACACTCCCCTCTCGTTGCTATGCATCACCATGATCTTGTGTGTGCGTAGGATTTTTTTTTGAAATTACTACGTTCCCCAACAGTGGCATCCGAGCCAGGTTTTATGCGTAGATGTCATATGCACGAGTAGAACACAAGTGAGTTGTGGGCGATATAAGTCATACTGCTTACCAGCATGTCATACTTTGGTTCGTCGGTATTGTTGGATGAAGCGGCCGGGGCCGACATTACGCGTACGCTTACGCGAGACTGGTTCTACCGACGTGCTTTGCACACAGGTGGCTGGCGGGTGTCAGTTTCTCCAACTTTAGTTGAACTGAGTGTGTCTACGCCCGGTCCTTGCGAAGGTTAAAATAGCACCAACTTGACAACCTATCATTGTGGTTTTGATGCGTAGGTAAGAATGGTTCTTGCTAAGCCCGTAGCAGCCACGTAAAACTTGCAACAACAAAGTAGAGGACGTCTAACTTGTTTTTGCCGGGCATGTTATGATGTGATATGGTCAAGACGTGATGAGATATAAGTTGTTGTATAAGATGATCGTGTTTTGTTGAAGTTATCGGCAACTGGCAGAAGCTTTATGGTTGTCTCTTTATTGCATAAGATGCAAGCGCCAAATAATTGCTTTACTTTATCGCTATGCGATAGCAATAGTTGCAAGAGCAATAGTTGGCGAGACGACCATGTGACGACACGTTGATATAGATCAAGATGATGGAGATCATGGTGTCATGCCAGTGACGATGGAAATCATGACGATGCTTTGGAGATGGAGATCAAAGGCACAAGATGATGATGGCCATATCATGTCACATATTTTGATTGCATGTGATGTTTATCTTTTATGCATCTTATTTTGCTTTGATTGATGGTAGCATCATAAGATGATCTCTCACTAAATTTCAAGATAAAAGTGTTCTCCCTGAGTATGCACCGTTGCCAAAGTTCGTCGTGCCGAGACACCACGTGATGATCGGGTGTGATAAGCTCTACGTCCATCTACAATGGGTGCAAGCCAGTTTTGCACACGCAGAATACTCAGGTTAAACTTGACGAGCCTAGCATATGCAGATATGGCCTCGGAACACTGAGACTGATAGGTCGAGCGTGAATCATATAGTAGATATGATCAACATAGTGATGTTCACCATTGAAAACTACTCCATTTCACGTGATGTTCGGTTATGGTTTAGTTGATTTGGATCACGTGATCACTTAGATGATTAGAGGGATGTCTATCTAAGTGGGAGTTCTTAAGTAATATGATTAATTTGAACTTTAATTTATCATGAACTTAGTCCTGGTAGTATTAGCATATCTATGTTGTAGATCAATTGCTCACGTTTAGCTCCCTTGTTTTATTTTTGATATGTTCCTAGAGAAAACTAAGTTGGAAAATATTAGTAGAAATGATGCGGATTGGACTTGATCTGAGGTTTATCCTCATTGCCGCACAGAAGAATTATGTCCTTGATGCACCGGTAGGTGACAAACCTATTGCAGGAGCATATGCAGATGTTATGAACGTTTGGCTAGCTCAATATGATGACTACTTGATAGTTTAGTGCACCATGCTTAAATGGCTTAGAATCGGGACTTCAAAGACGTTTTAAACGTCATGGACCATATGAGATGTTCTAGGAGTTGAAGTTAATATTTCAAGCAAATACCCGAGTTGAGAGATATGAAGTCGCCAACAAGTTCTATAGCTAAAAGATGAAGGAGAATAGCTCAAGCAGTGAGCATGTGCTCAGATTGTCTGGGTACTACAATCGCTTGAATCAAGTGGGAGTTAATCTTGCAGATAAAATTGTGATTGACAAAATTCTCTAGTCACCATCACCAAGTTAGTAGAACTTCGTGATGAACTATAATATGCAAGGGATAACCGAAATGATTCCCAAGCTCTTCGTGATGTTGAAATCGACGAAGGTAGAAATCAAGAAAAGCATCAAGTGTTGATGGTAAACAAAACCACTAGTTTCAAGTAAAGGGACAAATGGAAGAAAGGGGAACTTCAAGAAGAACGGCAAGCAAGTTGCTGCTCAAGTGAAAAAAAACCAAGTCTGGACCTAAGCCTGAAACTGAGTGCTTCTACTGCAAAGGGACTGGTCACTGGAAGCGGAAACTACCCCAAGTAATTGGCGGATAAGAAGGATCGCAAAGTGAACATAGGTATATTTAATATACATGTTAATGATGTGTACTTTACTAGTGTTTATAGCAGCCCCACGGTATTTGATACTAGTTTAGTTGCTAAGAATAGTAACTCGAAACAGGAGTTGCAGAATGAACAAAGACTAGTTAAAGGTGAAGTGACGATGTGTATTGGAAATGGTTCCAAGATTGATATGATCATCATCGCACACTCCCTATACTTTCGGGATTAGTGTTAAACCTAAAATAAATGTTATTTAGTGTTTGCGTTGAGCATAAATATGATTGGATCATGTTTATTGCAATACGATTATTCATGTAGTTAGAGAATAATTGTTGTTCTATTTACATGAATAAAACCTTCTATGGTCATACACCCAATGAAAATGGTTTGTTGGATCTCGATCGTGGTGATACACATTTTCATAATATTGAAGCCAAAAGACGCAAAGTTAATAATGATAGTGCAACTTATTTGTGGCACTGCCGTTTAGGTCATATTGGTGTAAAGCGCATGAAGAAAATCCATGCTGATGGACTTTTGGAATCACTTGATTATGAATCAGTTGATGCTTGCGAACCATGCCTCATGGGCAAGATGACTAAGACTCCGTTCTCTGGAACAATGGAGCGAGCAACAGATTTGTTGGAAATCATACATACTGATTTATGTGGTCCGATGAATATTGAGGCTCGCGGAGGTATCATTATTTTCTGATCTTCACAGATAATTTGAGCAGATATTAGTATATCTACTTGATGAAACACAAGTCTGAAACATTTGAAAAGTTCAAAGAATTTCAGAGTGAAGTGGAGAATCATCGTAACAAAAATAAAAATTTCTACGATATGATTGCAGAAGTAAAATATTTGAGTTACGAGTTTGGCCTTCAGTTAAAACAATGTGAAATAGTTTCACTACTCACGCCACCTGGAACACCACAGTATAATGGTGTGTTCGAACGTCGTAACCGTACTTTATTAGATATGGTGCAATCTACGATGTCTCTTACCGATTTACAACTATCATTTTGGGGTTATGCATTAGAGACAGCTGCATTCACATTAAAAAGGGCACCATCTAAATCCGTTGAGACGACACCGTATGAACTGTGGTTTAGCAAGAAACCTAAAGCTGTCGTTTCTTAAAGTTTGGAGTTGCGATGCTTATGTGAAAAAGTTTCATCTTGATAAGCTCAAACCCAAGTCGGAGAAGTGCATCTTCATAGGATACCCAAAGGAGACAGTTGGGTACACCTTCTATCACAGATCCGAAGGCAAAACATTTGTTGCTTAGAATGGATCCTTTCTAGAGAAAGAGTTTCTCTTGAAAGAAGTGAGTGGGGGGAAAGTAGAACTTGATGAGGTAACTGTACCTGCTCCCTTATTTGAAAGTAGTTCATCACAGAAATCTGTTCCTGTGACTACTACACCAATTAGTGAGGAAGCTAATGATGATGATCATGTAACTTCAGATCAAGTTACTACCGAAACCTCGTAGGTAAACCGGAGTGAGATCCACACCAGAGTGGTACGGTAATCCTGTTATGGAGGTCATGTTACTTGACCATGATGAGCCTACGAACTATGAGGAAGCGATGATGAGCCCAGATTCTGCGAAATGGTTTGAGGCCATGAAATCTGAGATGAGATCCATGTATGAGAACAAAGTATGGACTTTGATTGACTTTCCCAATGATCGGCGAGCCATTGAGATTAAATGGATCTTCAAGAGGAAGACGGACGCTGATAGTAGTGTTATTATCTACAAAGCTAGAATTGTCGCAAAAAAAGTTTTTTCGACAAGTTCAAGGTGTTGACTACGATGAGAGTTTCTCACTCGTATCTATGCTTAAGTCTCTCCGAATCATGTTAGCAATTGCCGCATTTTATGAAATCTGGCAAATGGATAAACAAAACTGCATTCCTTAATGGATTTATTAAAGAAGAGTCGTATATGATGCAACCAGAAGGTTTTGTCAATCCTAAAAGTACTAACAAAATATGCAAGCTCCAGCGTCCATCTATGGACTGGTGCAAGCATCTTGCAGTTGGAATATACGCTTTGATAAGTTGATCAAAGCATATAGTTTTATACAGACTTGCGGTGAAGCCTGTATTTACAAGAAAGTGAGTGGGAGCACTACAACATTTCTGATAAGTATATGTGAATGACATATTGTTGATCAGAGATAATGTAGAATTATTTTGCAAAGCATAAAGGAGTGTTTGAAAGGAGTTTTTCAAAGAAAGACCTCGGTGAAGCTGCTTACATATTAGCATCAAGATCTATAGAGATAGATTAAGACGCTTGATAAGTTTTTCAATGAGTACATACCTTGACAAGATTTTGAAGTAGTTCAAAATGGAACAGTCAAAGAAGGAGTTCTTGCCTGTGTTACAAGGTGTGAAGTTGAGTAAGACTCAAAACCCGACCATGGCAAAAGATAGAGAGAAAATGAAAGTCATTCCCCATGCCTCAGCCATAGGTTCTATAAAGTATGGCATGTTGTGTACCAGATCTATTGTATACCCTACACTGTTTTTGGCAAGGGGTACAATAGTGATCTAGGAGTAGATCCCTAGACAGCGGTCAAAATTATCCTTAGTGGAATAAGGATATGTTTCTCGATTATGGAGGTGACAAAAAGGTTCGTCGTAAAGGGTTACGTCGATGCAAATTTTGACACTAATCCAGATGACTCTAAATCTCAATCTGGATACATATTGAAAGTGGGAGCAATTAGCTAGAGTAGCTCAGTGCAGAGCATTGTTGACATAGAAATTTGCAAAATACTTACGGATCTGAATGTGGCAGACCCGTTGACTAAACTTCTCTCACAAGCAAAACATGATCACACCTTAGTACTCTTTGGGTGTTAATCACATAGCGATGTGAACTAGATTATTGACTCTAGTAAATCCTTTGGGTGTTGGTCACATGTCGATGTGAACTATGGGTGTTAATCACATGGTGATGTGAACTATTGGTATTAAATCACATGGCGATGTGAACTAGATTATTGACTCTAGTGCAAGTGGGAGACTGAAGGAAATATGCCCTAGAGGCAATAATAAAGTTATTATTTATTTCCTTATATCATGATAAATGTTTATTATTCATGCTAGAATTGTATTAACCGGAAACATAATACATGTGTGAATACATAGACAAACAGAGTGTCAGTAGTATGCCTCTACTTGACTAGCTCGTTGATCAAAGATGGTTAAGTTTCCTAGCCATTGACATGGGTTGTCATTTGATTAACAGGATCACATCATTAGGAGAATGATGTGATTGACATGACCCATTCCGTTAGCTCAGCACACGATCGTTTAGTATGTTGCTATTGCTTTATTCATGACTTATACATGTTCCTATGACTATGAGATTATGCAACTCCCGTTTACCGGAGGAACACTTTGTGTGCTACCAAACATCACAATGTAACTGGGTGATTATAAAGGTGCTCTACAGGTGTCTCCGAAGGTACTTGTTGGGTTGGCATATTTCAAGATTAGGATTTGTCACTCCGATTGTCGGAGAGGTATCTCTGGGCCCTCTCGGTAATGCACATCACTTAAGCCTTGCAAGCATTGCAACTAATGAGTTAGTTGTGGGATGATGTATTACGGAACGAGTAAAGAGACTTGCTGGTAACGAGATTGAACTAGGTATTGAGATACCGACGATCGAATCTCGGGCAAGTAACATACCGATGACAAAGGGAACAACGTATGTTGTTATGCGGTCTGATCGATAAAGATCTTCATAAAAAAAATTCCTCACAAAAAAAGGATAAAGATCTTCGTAGAATATGTAGGAGCCAATATGAGCATCCAGGTTCCGCTATTGGTTATTGATCGGAGACGTGTCTCGGTCATGTCTGCATAGTTCTCGAACCCGTAGGGTCCGCACGCTTAACGTTACGATGACAGTTATATTATGAGTTTATATGTTTTGATGTACCGAAGGTTGTTCAGAGTCCCGGATGTGATCACGGACATGACGAGGAGTCTCGAAATGGTCGAGACATGAATATTGATATAATTGGAAGCCTATGTTTGGATATCATAAGTGTTCCGGGTAAAATCGGGATTTTACCGGAGTACCGGGAGGTTACCGGAACCCCCTGGGAATCAAATGGGCCTTAGTGGTCCTAGGTGGAAGAGAGGAGAGGAGTCAAGGGCTGGCCGCGCACCCCTCCCCCTAGTCCGAATAGGACAAGGAGAGGGGGGGCGGCGCCCCCCTTCCTTCCTTCTCATCCACTCCTTCCCCCTCAAGTCCTAATCCAACTAGGAAAGGGGGGAGTCCTACTCCCGGTGGGAGTAGGACTCCTCTGGCGTGCCCTCTCCCTTGGCCGGCCACACCCCCCGTTGCTCCTTTATATACGGGGGCAGGGGGCACCCTAGAGACACAACAATTGATCATTGATCTCTTAGCCGTGTGCGGTGCACCCCTCCACCATAGTCCACCTCGATAATACTGTAGCGGTGCTTAGGCGAAGCCCTGCGTCGGTAGAACATCAACACCATCACCACGCTGTCGTGCTGACGAAACTCTCCCTCAACACTCGGCTGGATCGGAGTTCGAAGGATGTCATCAGGCTGAACGTGTGCTGAACTCGGAGATGCCGTACTTTCGGTACTTGATCGGTCGGATCGTGAAGACATAGGACTACATCAACCGCGTTGTGCTAACGCTTCGGCTTTCGGTCTACGAGGGTACGTGGACAACACTCTACCCTCTTGTTGCTATGCATCACCATGATCTTGCGTGTGCGTAGGAGATTTTTTGAAATTACTACGTTCCCCAACATAGGCCCACTCGGTAATGCACATCACTATAAGCCTTGCAAGCATTGTAACTAATGAGTTAGTTGCGGGATGATGTATTACAGAACGAGTAAAGAGACTTGCCAGTAACGAGATTGAACTAGGTATTGAGATACTGACGATCGAATCTCGGGCAAGTAACATACCGATGACAAAGGGAACAACGTATGTTGTTATGCGTTTTGACCGATAAAGATCTTCATAGAATATGTGGGAGCCAATATGAACATCCAGGTTCTGCTGTTGGTTATTGACCGGAGACGTGTCTCGGTCATGTCTACATAGTTCTCGAACCCGTAGGGTCCGCACGCTTAAAGTTTGGTGACGATCGGTATTATGAGTTTTTGTGTTTTCATGTACCGAAGGTAGTTTGGAGTCCCAGACATGATCACGGACATGACGAGGAGTCTCGAAATGGTCGATACATAAAGATCGATATATTGGGCGACTATATTAGGACACCGGAAGTGTTCCGGATGATTTCGGAGAAAACCGGAGTGCCGGAGGGTTACCGGAACCCCCCGGGAGAAATAGTGGGCCTTATGGGCCTTAGTGGAGAGAGAGGGATGGCCTAGGGCAGGCCGCGCGCCCCTCCCCCTCTGGTCCGAATTGGATTAGGAGAGGGGGCGGCGCCCCCCTTTCCTTCTCCCTCCCCGTTCCTTTCCCCCTCCTAGTAGGAGTAGGAAAGAGGGCAATCTTACTCCTACTAGGAGGAGGATTCCTCCTCCTGGCGCGCCTACAGGGGCCGGACAGCCTCCCCCCTTGCTCCTTTATATACGGGGGCAGGGGAGCACCTCTAGACACACAAGTTGATCTATTGATCTATTCCAGCCATGTCCAGTGCCCCCCTCCACCATAATCCACCTCGATTATATCGTAGCGGTGCTTAGGCGAAGCCCTGCGTCGATAGTATCATCATCATCATCATCAAGCCGTCGTGCTGACGAAACTCTCCTATGAAGCTCTGCTGGATCAGAGTTCGTGGGATGTCATCGAGCTGAACATGTGCTGAACTCAGAGGTACCGTGCGTTTGGTACTTGGATCGGTCGGATCATGAAGACGTACGACTACATCAACCGCGTTGTGCTAACACTCCCGCTTTCGGTCTATGAGGGTACATAGACACACTCTCCCCTATCATTGTTATGCATCACCATGACCCTGTGTGTGTGCATAGGAATTTTTTTGAAATTACTACGTTCCCCAACAGTGGCATCCGAGCCAGGTTTATGCATATATGTTATATGCACGAGTAGAACACAAGTGCGTTGTGGACGATACAAGTCATACTGCTTACCAGCATGTCACACTTTGGTTTGGCGGTATTGTTGGATGAAGCGGCCCGGACCGACATTACGCGTACGCTTACGCGAGACTGGTTCTACCGACGTGCTTTGCACACAGGTGGCTGGCGGGTGTCAGTTTCCAACTTTAGTTGAATCGAGTGTGGCTACGCCCAGTCCTTGAGAAGGTTAAAACAGTACTAACTTGACAAACTATCGTTATAGTTTTGATACGTAGGTAAGAACGGTTCTTCCTCAGCCCGTAGTAGCCACGTAAAACTTGCAACAACAAAGTAGAGGACGTCTAACTTGTTTTTGCAGGGCATGTTGTGATGTGATATGGTCAAGACATGATGCTATATTGTATTGTATGAGATGGTCATGTTTTGTAACCGAGTTATCGGCAACTGGCAGGAGCCATATGGTTGTCGCTTTATTGTATGCAATGCAATCGCCCTGTAATGGCTTCACTTTATCACTAAGCAGTAGCGATAGTCGTAGAAGCAATATTTGGCGAGACGACAACGATGCTATGATGAAGATCAAGGTGTCGTGCCGGTGACAATGGTGATCATGATGGTGCTTCGGAGATGGAGATCACAAGCACAAGATGTGATGGCCATATCATATCACTTATATTGATTGCATGTGATGTTTATCTTTTATGCATCTTATTTTGCTTAGATCGACGGTAGCATTATAAGATGATCTCTCACTAAATTTCAAGGTACAAGTGTTCTCCCTAAGTATGCACCATTGCGAAAGTTCGTCGTGCCGAGACACCACGTGATGATCGGGTGTGATAAGCTCTACGTTCACATACAACGGGTGCAAGCCAGTTTTGCACATGCAGAATACTCGGTTAAACTTGACGAGCCTAGCATATGCAGATATGGTCTCGGAACACTAGAGACCGAAAGGTCGAGCGTGAATCATATAGAAGATATGATCAACATAGTGATGTTCACCATTGAAAACTACTCCATCTCACGTGATGATCGGACATGGTTTAGTTGATATGGATCACGTAATCACTTAGATGATTAGAGGGATATCTATCTAAGTGAGAGTTCTTTAATAAATTGATTAACTAAACTTTAATTTATCATGAACTTAGTACCTGATAGTATTTTGCATGTCTATGTTGTTGTAGATAGATGGCTCGTGATGTTGTTCCGTTGAATTTTAATGCGTTCCTTGAGAAAGAAAAGTTGAAAGATGATCGTAGCAATTACACGGAATGGGTCCGTAACTTGAGGATTATCCTCATTGCTGCATAGAAGAATTACCTCCTGGAAGCACCGCTAGGTGCCAAACCTACTGTAGGAGCAACACCAGATGTTATGAACGTCTGGTAGAGCAAAGCTGATGACTACTCTATAGTTCAGTGTGCCATGCTTTACGGCTTAGAACCGGGACTTCAACGACGTTTTGAACGTCATGGAGCATATGAGATGTTCCAGGAGTTGAAGTTAATATTTCAAGCAAATGCCCGGATTGAGAGATATGAAGTCTCCAATAAGTTCTACAGCTGCAAGATGGAGGAGAATAGTTCTGTCAGTGAACATATACTCAGAATGTCTGGTTACCATAACCACTTGACTCAACTAGGAGTTAATCTTCCTGTTGATAGTTTCATTGACAGAGTTCTTCAATCACTGCCACCAAGCTACAAAAGCTTCGTGATGAACTATAACATGCAAGGGAATGGATAAGACAATTCCCGAGCTCTTCGCAATGCTAAAGGCTGCGGAGGTAGAAATCAAGAAGGAGCATCAAGTGTTGATGGTTAACAAGACCACCAGTTTCAAGAAAAAGGGTAAAGGCAAGAAGAAAGGGAACTTCAAGAATAACGGCAAACAAGTTGCTGCTGAAGAGAAGAAACCCAAGTATGGACCTAAGCCTGAGACTGAGTGCTTCTACTGCAATCAGACTGGTCACTGGAAGCGGAACTGCCCCAAGTATTTGGTGGATAAGAAGGATGGCAAGGTGAACAAAGGTATATGTGATATACATGTTATTTATGTGTACCTTACTAATTCTCGCAGTAGTGCTTGGGTATTTGATACTGGTTTTGTTGCTAATATTTGCAACTCGAAACAAGGACTACAGATTAAGCGAAGATTGGCAAAGGATGAGGTGACGATGCGCGTGGGAAATGGTTCCAAAGTCGATGTGATCACAGTCAGCATGTTACCTCTACATCTACCTTCGGGATTAGTATTAGACCTGAATAATTGTTATTTGGTGCCAGCGTTGAGCATGAACATTATATCTGGATCTTGTTTGATGCGAGATAGTTATTCATTTAAATCAGAGAATAATGGTTGTTCTGTTTATATGAGTAATATCTTTTATGGTCATGCACCCTTAAAGAGTGGTCTATTCTTTTTGAATCTCGATAGTGGAGATACACATATTCATAGTATTGAAGCTAAAAGATGCAGAGTTGATAATGATAGTGCAACTTATTTGTGGCACTGCCGTTTAGTACATATTGGTATAAAGCGCATGAAGAAACTCCATTATGATGGACTTTTGGAATCACTTGATTATGAATCACTTGGTACTTGCAAACTATGCCTCATGGGCAAGATGACTAAAACGCCGTTCTCCGGAACTATGGAGCGAGCAACTGAATTGTTGGAGATCATACATACTAATGTATGTGGAATATTGAGGCTCACGACGGATATCGTTATTTTCTCACCTTCACAGATGATTTGAGCAGATATGGGTATATCTACTTGATGAAACATAAGTCTGAAACATTTTAAAAGTTCAAAGAATTTTAGAGTAAAGTGGAAAATCATCGTAACAAGAAAATAAAGTTTCTACGATCTGATCGTGGAGGAGAATATTTGAGTTACGAGTTTAGTCTTCATTTGAAACAATGCGGAATAGTTTCGCAACTCACGCCACCCGGAACACCACAGCGTAATGGTGTGTCCGAACGTCGTAATCATACTTTACTAGATATGGTGCGATCTATGATGTCTCTTACTGATTTACCGCTATCATTTTGGGGTTATGCTTTAGAGACGGCTGCATTCACGTTAAATAGGGCACCATCTAAATCCGTTCATATGACTCCTTATGAACTATGGTTTGGCAAGAAACCAAAGTTGTCGTTTCTTAAAGTTTGGGGCTGCGACGCTTATGTGAAAAAGCTTCAACCCGATAAGCTCGAACCCAAATCAGAGAAATGTGTCTTCATAGTATACCCAAAAGAAAGAGTTGGGTACACCTTCTATCACAGATCTGAAGGCAAGATTTTTGTTGCTAAGAATGGATCCTTTCTAGAGAAGGAGTTTCTCTCGAAAGAAGTGAGTGGGAGGAAAGTAGAACTTGATGAGGTAACTGTACCTGCTCCCTTATTGGAAAGTAGTTCATCACAGAAACCGGTTCCTGTGACACCTACACCAATTAGTGAGGAAGCTAATGATGATGATCATGAAACTTCAGATCAAATTACTACCGAACCTCGTAGGTCAACCAGAGTAAGATCCGCACCAGAGTGGCATGGTAATCTTGTTCTGGAGGTAACGTTACTAGACCATCATGAACCTACGAACTATGAGGAAGCAATGATGATCCTAGATTCCGCAAAATGGCCAGATGCCGTGAAATCTGAGATGGAATCCATGTATGAGAACAAAGTGTGGACTTTGGTTGACTTGCCCGATGATCGGCAAGCCATCGAGAATAAATGGATCTTCAAGAAGAAGACGGACGTTGATGGTAATGTTACTGTCTACAAAGCTCGACTTGTTGCGAAAGGTTTTCGACAAGTTCAAGGAGTTGACTATGATGAGACCTTCTCACCCATAGCGATGCTTAAGTCCGTCCGAATCATGTTAACTATTGCCGCATTTTATGATTATGAAATTTGGCAAATGGATGTAAAGACTGCATTCCTGAATGGATTTCTGGAAGAAGAGTTGTATATGATGCAACCTGAAGGTTTTATCGATCCAAAGGGTGCTAACAAAGTGTGCAAGCTCCAGCGATCCATTTATGGACTGGTGCAAGCCTCTCGGAGTTGGAATAAACAATTTGATAGTGTGATCAAAGCATACGGTTTTATACAGACTTTTGGAGAAGCCTGTATTTACAAGAAAGTGAGTGGGAGCTCTGTAGCATTTCTAATATTATATGTGGATGACGTATTATTGATTGGAAATGATATAAAATTTCTGGATAGCATAAAAGGATATTTGAATAAGAGTTTCTCAATGAAAGACCTCGGTGAAGCTGCTTACATATTCGGCATCAAGATCTATAGAGAGGGTTGCTACGTCTTGAGCTTGCGTTGGTTTTCCCCGAAGAGGAAGGGATGATGCTGTAGAGTAGCGTAAGTATTTCCCTCAGTTTTGGAGAACCAAGGTATCAATCCAGTAGGAGCCCATGCTCAAGTCCCTCGTACCTGCACAAAGCGATAGCTACTCGCAACCAACGCGATTAGGGGTTGTCAAGCCCTTCACGGTCACTTACGAGAGTGAGATCTGATAGATATAATATTTTTGGTATAAATATGCAAAGTAAAAAGTAAAAGCAAAGTAAAAAGCAAAGCAAGATTAAAGAAATGGAGATTGATATGATGAGAATAGACCCGGGGGCCATAGGTTTCACTAGTGGCTTCTCTCAAGAGCATAAGTATTCTACGGTGGGTGAACAAATTACTGTTGAGCAATTGACAGAATTGATCATAGTTATGAGAATATCTAGGCATGATCATGTATATAGGCATCACGTCCGTGACAAGTAGATCGAAACGATTCTACATCTACTACTATTACTCCACTCATCGACCGCTATCCAGCATGCATCTAGAGTATTAAGTTAAAAATAGAGTAACACCTTAAGCAAGATGACATGATGTAGAGAGATAAATTCATGCAATATGAAATAAACCCCATCTTGTTATCCTCGATGGCAACGATACAATACGTGCCTTGCTGCCCCTTCTGTCACTGGGTAAGGACACCGCAAGATCGAACCCAAAGCTAAGCACTTCTCCCATGGCAAGAACTACCAATCTAGTTGGCCAAACCAAACGGATAATTCGAAGGGACTTGCAAAGATAACCAATCATACATAAAAGAATTCAGAGAAGATTCAAATATTATTCATAGATAGACTTGATCATAAACCCACAATTCATCGGTTCAACAAACACACCGCAAAAAGAAGATTACATCGAATAGATCTCCACAAGAGAGGGGGAGAACTTTGTATTGAGATTCAAAGAGAGAGAAGAAGCCATCTAGCTACTAACTTTGGACCCGAAGGTCTGAGGTAAACTACTCACACTTCATCGGAGAGGCTATGATGATGTAGAAGCCCTCTGTGATGACGGCCCTCTTCCGGCGGAGCTCCGAAACAGGCCCCAAGATGGGATCTCGTGGATACAGAAAGTTGCAGCGGTGGAATTAGGTTTTTGGCTACTCTTCTGATCATTTGGGGGTACGTGTGTATATATAGGAGGAAGAAGTACGCCGAAGGAGCAACGAGGGGCCCACGACACAGGGGGCGCGCCCTAGGGGGGGCGCCCCCCTCCCTTGTGACCGCCTCTTTTATTCCTTGGAGTAGGGTCCAAGTCTCCTGGATCACGTTTGGTGAGAAAATCACGTTCCCGAAGATTTTATTCCGTTTGGACTCCGTTTGATATTCCGTTTATCCAAAACACTGAAATAGGCAAAAATAGCAATTCTGGGATGGGCCTCCGGTTAATAGGTTAGTCCCAAAAATAATATAAAAGTGGAAAATAAAGCCCAATATAGTTCAAAACAGTAGATAATATAGCATGGAGCAATCAAAAATTATCTACTGTTTTTTGATCAGCCCTCCAACGTATCTATAATTTTTGATTGCTCCATGCCATATTATCTACTGTTTTGGACATTATTGGGCTTTATTATCCACTTTTATATTATTTTTGGGACTAACCTATTAACCGGAGGCCCAGCCTAGAATTGCTGTTTTTTTGCCTGTTTTAGGGTTTCGAAGAAAAGGAATATCAAATGGAGTCCAAACGGAATGAAACCTTCGGGAACGTGATTTTCTCAACGAATAAGACCCAGGAGACTTGGACCCTACGTCAAGGCACAAGAGAGGAGGCCATGAGGTAGGGGGCGTGCCTGCCTACCCCAGGCGCGCCCTCCACCCTCGTGGGCCCCCTGTTGCTCCACCGACGTACTCCTTCCTCCTATATATATCCACGTACCCCCAAACGATCAGAGATGGAGCCAAAAACCCTAATTCCACCGTCGTAACTTTCTGTATCCACGATATCCCATCTTGGGGCCTGTTCCGGAGCTCCGCCGAAGAGGGCATCGATCATGGAGGGCTTCTACATCATCACCATAGCCCCTCCGATGAAGTGTGAGTAGTTTACCTCAGACCTACGGGTCCATAGTTAGTAGCTAGATGGCTTCTTCTCTCTTTTTGGATCTCAATACAATGTTCTCCCCCTCTCTTGTGGAGAACTATTCGATGTAATCTTCTTTTTGCAGTGTGTTTGTTGAGACTGATGAATTGTGGGTTTATGATCAAGTCTATCTATGAACAATATTTTAATCTTCTCTGAATTCTTTTATGTATGATTGGTTATCTTTGCAAGTCTCTTCGAATTATCAGTTTGGTTTGGCCTACTAGATTGATCTTTCTTGCAATGGGAGAAGTGCTTAGCTTTGGGTTCAATCTTGCGGTGTCCTTTCCTAGTGACAGTAGGGGCAGCAAGGCACGTATTGTATTGTTGCCATCGAGGATAACAAGATGGGGTTTTCTTCATATTGCATGAGTCTATCCCTATACATCATGTCATCTTGCTTAAGGCGTTACTCTGTTTTTAACTTAATACTCTAGATGCATGCTGGATAGCGGTCGATGAGTGGAGTAATAGTAGTAGATGCAGGCAGGAGTCGGTCTACTTGTCTCGGACGTGATGCCTATATAAATGATCATGCCTAGATATTCTCATAACTATGCTCAATTATGTCAATTGCTCAACAGTAATTTGTTCACCCACCGTAGAATACTTATGCTCTTGAGAGAAGCCACTAGTGAAACCTATGGCCCCCGGGTCTATCTTTATCATATTGATCTCCTACTACTTAGTTATTTCCTTTGTTATTTACTTTGCCTTTATTTTACTTTGCATCTTTATCTCAAAAATACCAAAAATATTATCTTTATCATATCTACAGATCTCACTCTCGTAAGTGGCCTTATAGGGATTGACAACCCCTATTTGCGTTGGTTGCGAGGATTTATTTGTTTTGTGCAGGTACGAGGGACTCACGCGTAGCCTCCTACTGGATTGATACCCTAGTTCTCAAACACTGAGGGAAATACTTGCGCTACTTTGCTGCATCATCTCTTCCTCTTCGAGGAAAACCAACGCAGTGCTCAAGAGGTAGCAAGAAGGATTTCTGGCGCCGTTGCCGGGGAGGTCTTCGCAAAAGTCAACATACCAAGTACCCATCACATACCCTTATCTCCCACATTACATTATTTGCCATTTGCCTCTCGTTTTCCTCTCCCCCACTTCACCCTTGCCGTTTTATTCGCCCTCTCTCTATCTATCCTCCCTCTCTTTCTCTATTTGCCTCTTTTTGCCTGCTTGCTTTTTGTTTGCTTGTGTGTTAGTTTGCTTGCTTGTCACGATGGCTCAAGATAATACTAAATTGTGTGACTTCACCAATACCAACAACAATGATTTTATTAGCACTCAGATTGATCCTCTTACCGATGTTGAATCTTGTGAAATTTTAATACTGCTTTGCTGAATCTTGTCATGAAAGATCCGTTTTCCGGCCTTCCTAGTGAAGATGCCGCTACCCATCTAAATAGCTTCGTTGATTTGTGTGACATGCAAAATAAGAAAGATGTGGATAATGATATTGTTAAATTGAAGCTATTTCCTTTTTCGCTTAGAGATCGTGCTAAAGCTTGGTTTTCGTCTTTGCCTAAAAATAGTATTGATTCATGGAACAAGTGCAAAGATGCTTTTATCTCTTAAGTATTTTCCTCCCGCTAAGATCATCTCTCTTAGAAACGATATTATGAACTTTAATAAACTTGATCATGAACATGTTGCACAAGCTTGGGAGAGAATGAAATTAATGATACGTAATTGCCCTACTCATGGTTTAAATTTGTGGATGATTGTTCAGAATTTTTATGCCGGATTGAATTTTTCTTCTAGAAATCTTTTATATCCGTTCGCGGGAAGCACTTTTATGGAAATCACTTTAGGAGAAGCCACTAAAGTCCTAGATAATATTATTGTTAATTATTCTCAATGGCATACTGAAAGATCTACTAATAAAAAGGTGCATGCGATAGAAGAAATTAATGTTTTCAGTGGAAAGATGGATGAACTTATGAAATTATTTGCTAATAAGAGTGTTTCTTCTGATCCTAATGATATGCCCTTGTCTACTTTGATTGAGAATAATAATGAATCTATGGATGTGAATTTTTTTGGTAGGAACAATTTTGGTAACAACGTGTATAGATGAAATTTTAATACTAGGCCTTATCCTAGTAATTCCTCTAATAATTATGGTAATTCCTACAACAATTATTATGGAAATTATAATAAGATGCCCTCTGATTTTGAATCTAATATAAAAGAATTTATTACTTCGCAAAAGAATTTTAATGCTATGAGTGAAGAAAAATTGCTTAAGATTGATGATTTGGCTAGGAACATTGATAGAATTGCTCTTGATGTTGATTCTTTGAAACTTAGATCTATTCCACCTAAGCATGATATCAATGAGTCTCTCAAAGCCATGAGAATTTCCATTGATGAGTGCAAAGAAAGAACCGCTAGGATGCGTGCTAAGAAATATGCCTTTATAAGAGCGTGTTCTTCTAGTACCTATGAAAATAATGATGAAGATCTAAAAGTTATTGATGTGTCCCCTATTAAAACTTTGTTTTGCAATATGAATCTTGATAATGATGGGACTGAATATGATCCACCTTTACCTAGAAGGTGTTCTAAGAATTCGGAATTTATTGATCTTGATGCTAAAATTGATAAAAGTGGGATTGAAGAAATTAAAACCCTAGATGTTGCTAAACCCACTATTATGGATTTCAAGGAATTTAACTCTGAAAATTGATCTTTGATTGATTGTATTTCCTTTTTACAATCCATGCTACATTCTCCTCACGCTTATAGTCAAAATAAAGCGTTTACTAAACATATCGTTGATGCCTTGATGCAATCTTATGAAGAAAAACTTGAATTGGAAGTTTCTATCCCTAGAAAACTTTATGATGAGTGGGAACCAACTATTAAAATTAAAATTAAAGATCATGAATGCTATGCTTTATGTGATTTGGGTGCTAGTGTTTCCACGATTCCAAAGACTTTGTGTGATTTGTTAGGTTTTCGTGATTTTGATGATTGCTCTCTAAACTTGCACCTTGCGGACTCCACTATTAAGAAACCTATGGGAAGAATTAATGATGTTCTTATTTTTGTAAATAGGAATTATGTTCCCGTAGATTTTATTGTTCTTGACAGAGATTGCAATCCTTCATGTCCTATTATTCTTGGTAGACCTTTCCTTAGAACGATTGGTGGAATTATTGATATGAAGGAAGGAAATATTAGATTCCAATTTCCATTAAGGAAAGGCATGGAACACTTTCCTAAAAAGAAAATTAAATTACCTTATGAATCTATTATGAGAGCCACTTATGGATTGCCTACCAAAGATGGCAATACTTAGATCTATTCTTGCTTGTTATGCCTAGCTAGGGGCGTTAACGATAGCGCTTGTTGGGAGGCAACCCAATTTTATTTTTATTCCTTACTTTTTGCTCCTGTTTAGTAATAAATAAATTATCTAGCCTCTATTTTTATTGTGTTTTTTGTGTTTAATTAGTGTTTGTGCCAAGTAGAACCGTTGGGAAGACTAGGGGAAAGTCTTGTTGAACTTGCTGCAAAAAACAGAAACTTTAGCGCTCACGAGAACTACTGCCATTTTTATTTGGAAAGTTATATTTAGTTAATTATTTTTGAAGATGATTAATAGATAAATTCCTCATGTCCAGAAATTTATTTTAGAATTTTTGGGGTTCCAGATCTTGCGCTAGCTACAGATTACTACAGACTGTTCTGTTTTTGACAGATTCTGTTTTTCGTGTGTTGTTTGCTTATTTTGATGAATCTATGGCTAGTAAAATATTTTGTAAACCATAGAGAAGTCGGAATAAAGTAGATATAACACCAATATTCTATATCTAAATAGCTAGCCCCCACTAACTATTTCTCTCAACATGCAAGTATGCCACATCATCGCAAAACATGCATGAGAAAAGGCCCACTCCCACTATCATATGTCTCTCAACATGCGAGCGTGCCACTTTATCATGAAACATGCATGGAAAAAAACCAATCTCAACATGCAAACATACATAAGAATTTTCATTCTATTATGCTATTTATATTTAATAAGCATTTTACGGCTATTATAGTAATCAAACATGATAAATAATATGTATTTTCAGTTTTAGTTCTTTATATTATTACTTCGAATATTCATGTTTCATACAACAAATCACATTAAAAAATGTTGCAAAATATCCCCGCAACAATGTGCGGGGTATCATCTAGTATAAATAAAGAATGAGTTCATTACAGTACCTTGAAGTGGTCTTTTGTTTTCTTTCGCTAACGGAACTCACGAGATTTTCTATTTTAAGTTTTGTGTTGTGAAGTTTTCAAGTTTTGGGTAAAGATTTGATGGATTATGAAACAAGGAGTGGAAAGAGCCTAAGATTTGGGATGCCCATGGCACCCCCAAGATAATCTAAGGACACCTAAAAGCCAAAGCTTGGGGATGCCCTGGAAGGCATCCCCTCTTTCGTCTACTTCTATCGGTAACTTTACTTGGAGCTATATTTTTATTTGCCACATGATATGTGTTTTGCTTGGAGCATCTTGTATGATTTGAGTCTTTGCTTGTTAGTTTACCACAATCATCCTTGCTGTACACACCTTTTGAGAGAGCCATACATGATTTGGAATTTGTTAGAATACTCTATGTGCTTCACTTATATCTTTTGAGTTATATAATTTCGCTCTAGTGCTTCACTTATATCTTTTAGAGCATGGTGGTGGATTTGTTTTATAGAAACTATTGATCTCTCATGCTTCACTTAGATTATTTTGAGAGTCTTAATAGCATGGTAATTTGCTTAAAATCCTAATATGCTTGGTATACAAGATTAATAATAAAACTTTCTTATGAGTGTGTTGGATACTATGATAAGTTTGATACTTGATAATTGTTTTGAGATATGGAGATGGTAATATTAAAGTTGTGCTAGTTGAGTAGTTTTGAATTTGAAAAATACTTGTGTTAAAGTTTGTGATTCCCGTAGCATGCACGTATGGTGAACCGTTATGTGATGAAGTCGGAGCATGATTTATTTATTGATTGTCTTCCTTATGAGTGGCAGTCGGGGACGAGCGATGGTCTTTTCCTACCAATCTATCCCTCTAGGATCATGCGCGTAATACTTTGCTTTGATAACTTGTAGATTTTTGCAATAAGTATATGAGTTCTTTATGACTAATGTTGAGTCCATGGATTATACGCACTCTCACCCTTCCACCTTTGCTAGCCTCTCTAATACCGCGCACCTTTCGCCGGTATCATACACCCACCATATACCTTCCTCAAAACAGCCACCATACCTACCTATTATGGCATTTCCATAGCCATTCCAAGATATATTGCCATGCAACTTTCCATCGTTCCGTTTATTATGACACACTCCATCATTGTCATGTAGTTGACATCGTATTTGTGGCAAAGCCACCGTTCATAATTCTTTCATATATGTCACTCATGAGACATTGCATATCCCGGTACACCGTTGGAGGCATTCATATAGAGTCATATTTTGTTCTAAGCATCGAGTTGTAATTGTTGAGTTGTAAGAGAAATAAAAGTGTGATGATCATCATTATTAGAGCATTGTCCCAGTGAGGAAAGGATGATGGAGACTATGATTCCCCCACAAGTCGGGATGAGACTCCGGACGAAAAAAAAGAGGCCATAAAAAAGATAAAAGGCCCAAATAAAAAAATGAAAAATGAGAGAAAAGGAGAGAAGGGACAATGCTACTATTGTTTTACCACACTTGTGCTTCAAAGTAGCACCATGATCTTCATAGTAGAGAGTCTCTCATGTTATCACTTTCATATACTAGTGGGAATTTTTCATTATAGAAATTGGCTTGTATATTCCAATGATGGGCTTCCTCAAATTGCCCTAGGTCTTCCTGAGCAAGCAAGTTGGATGCACACCCACTTAGTTTCTTTTTGATCTTTCATATACTTATAGCTATAGTGCATCCGTTGCATGGCAATCCCTACTCACTCACATTGATATCTATTAATGTGTATCTCCATAGTCCGTTGATATGCCTAGTTGATATGAGACTATCTTCCCCTTTTTGTCTTATCCACAACCACCATTCTATTCCACCTATAGTGCTATGTCCATGGCTCACGCTCATGTATTGCGTGAAAATTGAAAAAGTTTTGAGAATGTCAAAAGTATGAAACAATTGCTTGGCTTGTCATCGGGGTTGTGCATGATTTAAATATTTTGTGTGGTGAAGATGGAGCATAGCCAGACTATATGATTTTGTAGGGATAACTTTATTTAGCCATGTTATTTTGAGAAGACATAATTGCTTAGTTAGTATGCTTGAAGTATTATTATTTTTATGTCAATATGAACTTTTGTCTTGAATCTTTCGGATCTGAATATTCATACCACAATTAAGAAGAATTACATTAAAATTATGCCAAGTAGCACTCCGCATCAAAAATTCTGTTTTTATCATTTACCTACTCGAGGACGAGCAGGAATTAAGCTTGGGGATGCTTGATACGTCTCCAACGTATCTATAATTTTTGATTGCTCCATGCCATATTATCTACTGTTTTGGACATTATTGGGCTTTATTATCCACTTTTATATTATTTTTGGGACTACCCTATTAACCGGAGGCCCAGCCCAGAATTGTTGTTTTTTGCCTGTTTTAGGGTTTCTAAGAAAAGGAATATCAAACGGAGTCCAAACGGAATGAAACCTTCGGGAACGTGATTTTCTCAACGAATAAGACCCAGGAGACTTGGACCCTACATCAAGGCACAAGAGAGGAGGCCACGAGGTAGGGGGCGCGCTTGCCTACCCCAGGCGCGCCCTCCACCCTCGCGGGCCCCCTGATGCTCCACCAACGTACTCCTTCCTCCTATATATATCCACGTACCCCCAAATGATCAGAGACGGAGCCAAAAACCCTAATTCCACCGCCGTAACTTTCTGTATCCACGAGATCCCATCTTGGGGCCTGTTCCGGAGCTCCGTCGGAGGGGGCATCGATCACGGAGGGCTTCTACATCATCACCATAGCCCCTCCGATGAAGTGTGAGTAGTTTACCTCAGACCTACGGATCCATAGTTAGTAGCTAGATGGCTTCTTCTCTCCTTTTGGATCTCAATACAATGATCTCCCCCTCTCTTTTGGAGAACTATTTGATGTAATCTTCTTTTTGCGGTGTGTTTGTTGAGACCGATGAATTATGGGTTTATGATCAAGTCTATCTATGAACAATATTTTAATCTTCTCTGAATTCTTTTATGTATGATTGGTTATCTTTGCAAGTCTCTTCGAATTATCAGTTTGGTTTGGCCAACTAGATTGATCTTTCTTGCAATGGGAGAAGTGCTTAGCTTTGGGTTCAATCTTGCGGTGTCCTTTCCCAGTGACAGTAGGGGCAGCAAGGCATGTATTGTATTGTTGCCATCGAGGATAACAAGATGGGGTTTTCTTCATATTGCATGAGTCTATCCCTCTACATCATGTCATCTTGCTTAAGGCGTTACTCTGTTTTTAACTTAATACTCTAGATGCATGCTGGATAGCGGTCGATGAGTGGAGTAATAGTAGTAGATGCAGGCAGGAGTCGGTCTACTTGTCTCGGACGTGATGCCTATATACATGATCATGCCTAGATATTCTCATAACTATGCTCAATTCTGTCAATTGCTCAACAGTAATTTGTTCACCCACCGTAGAATACTTATGCTCTCGAGAGAAGCCACTAGTGAAACCTATGGCCCCGGGTCTATCTTTATCATATTGATCTCCTACTACTTAGTTATTTCCTTTGTTATTTACTTTGCCTTTATTTTACTTTGCATCTTTATCACAAAAATACCAAAAATATTATCTTTATCATATCTATCAGATCTCACTCTCGTAAGTGGCCTTATAGGGATTGACAACCCCTATTTGCGTTGGTTGCGAGGATTTATTTGTTTTGTGTAGGTACGAGGGACTCGCGCGTAGCCTCCTACTGGATTGATACCTTGGTTCTCAAAAACTAAGGGAAATACTTACGCTAGTTTGCTGCATCATCCCTTCCTCTTCGGGGAAAACCAATGCGGTGCTCAAGAGGTAGCACGGTATACTTTCATTGCCAACATAACAACCAAGACATGGCGATATCTTCCATGCTACACACATTATAGGCGGTTCCCAAACAGAATGGTAAAGTTTATACTCCCCCTTCTGAAGGAAATAGGCCCTAGAGGCAATAATGAAGTTATTATTTATTTCCTTATTTCATGATAAATGTTTATTATTCATGCTAGAATTGTATTAACCGGAAACATAATACATGTGCGAATACATAGACAAACAGTATGTCACTAGTATGCATCTACTTGACTGGCTCGTTAATCAAAGATGGTTATGTTTCCTAACCATAGACATGAGTTGTTATTTGATTAACGGGATCACATCATTAGGAGAATGATGTGATTGACATGGCCCATTCCATTAGCTTAGCACCCGATCGTTTAGTATGTTGCTATTGCTTTCTTCATGACTTATACATATTCCTATGACTACGAGATTATGCAACTCCCGTTTGCCGGAGGAACACTTTGTGTGCTACCAAACATCACAACGTAACTGGGTGATTATAAAGGTGCTCTACAGGTGTCTCCAAAGGTACATGTTGGGTTGGCGTATTTCGAGATTAGGATTTGTGTCGGTGTAAAAACCGGCGGATCTCGGGTAGGGGGTCCCGAACTGTGCGTCTAGGCCGGATGGTAACAGGAGGCAGGGAACACTTTGTTTTACCCAGGTTCGGGCCCTCTCGATGGAGGTAATACCCTACTCCTGCTTGATTAATATTGATGATATGGGTAGTACAAGAGTAGATCTACCACGAGATCAAGGAGGCTAAACCCTAGAAGCTAGCCTATGGTATGATTGTTGTATATGAAGTTGTATCTCTATCGACTAGCCTGGCCCTGGTTTATATAATGCACCAGAGGCCTAGGTTAACAAGAGTCCTAGCTGAATACGCCGGTGGGGAGAAGTCCTTGTCTTGATCGCCAAGTCTTGTGGAATCTTCCTTGTATGCGGTAGCCGTCCGAAATGGCCCATGAGTATACGGCCACGGGGGTCCTCGGCCCAATCTAATAGATCGGGAGACGACGTGGTGAGTACCCCTTAGTCCAGGACACCGTCAGTAGCCCCCCGAACCGGTCTTCAAGTTAGGGATGCTCCTCGATTCTTCTGAACTGTTCTTCATCTTCGGTTGCCGGTCTTGAAAACTGGTTCAACAAATCTTCTTTATCTTCGATCTTGAGGACCGCCGAAATGCATTCAACGAGTTTACACGTCGGGTATCCGAGGAGCCCCTTTAAGTTTCCGGCCTTTATCAATGCCTTGTTTATTTTTATGCCACACCTCGGGTTTGAAGTTGTTCCCGGGAGGCAGGGTCCTCTTGCGTCCGAGCTCCAACGCCGGACTGCATTCGAGGTATCTTTTGCAGCCGAGCACCAATGCCGGACCGCTTCCCAGCTCTAGCGCCGGAATATATCCGAGCTCCAACGCCGGACTGTATATCCGAGCTCCAACGCTGAAATATATTCGAGCTCCAATGCCGGACTATATCCGAGGTGTCATTTCACCTTGGTTCAAAAAAGTTGAAGGAGTTCAGCCGAGCTTAATGTCGGAAATGCCCTCTATGGAGCCAGCCACTAGCGCCCGAGCTTTATGCTGGACTGCTTCCGAGGTGTTGCACCACCCCGACTGTGGGCCGATTTTTTGTCAATATTTTTTATTGGTGCAATTTATTCTCTGCCGAGATATATAGCCAGTAGCCCTCAAGGTGTGTATCGGTCTAAAACCCGAGATGCACATGAAGGATGACATAAGACCGCTGATCCCAGTAGCCGCTGAGACTCAGGTTGATTTGCAAAATCGGCCTGAGGATCAAGTCCTAGCTCGGCAGAATACTTTGGGACACAAAAGCGGCGTGCTCAGTCCTCAAGACTCAGGTTGGGTGCGGCCGACCAACCTGAGGATCAAAATCTCCTCGGAAACTATATTGCACATAAAATTTTCTGCATTGGACAAGCAATGCAGTAGCCCCCGAGACACTGGTCGGGTGGCAACACCAGATCAGGGGATCGATGTGCCCCTTTAATTTTGTAAATAATAAGCCTGAAGCCCAGTAGCCCCCGAGCCTTAATGCGGGCACGGGTGGCCGAATTAAGGATCAATATCCATAGTAAAATCACAAATTATGTGTAATGACTCTATGTATCCAAGTATTTTACGTCATTAATGCTCGGATCCGCATTGTACAAAACTTTGTTGACCGACCATCGGCTTCCACCTCCTTGGCCAGTAGCCGAGGAGTGTTTGTCCTACTTTATAAAGCCTTTATGAGGGCAAAGATTTACGACAAACAAGGCAATCTGGCCACACGGTTTTATAAACAAAGGTACGCAGAGAGATATATTATATTACTATTTAACAGAAGAAATGTATTCCAAAGAAAATAGTCCCGCTATCGGTTCCTTTCTTTGGGTTGTCATGCTAAGCATGATCATGAAACCTCAGCTCGAATGTAAGAGCAAAATATTGAGGATTTAGTTTGGGAGGCCAGTTAATAGCCCCCGGTAGTGTTCGGCGACAGTCGAGGTCAAGCCGTAAACACTTCAGCCAATGTTATGAATGGCCCGTCATAGTCATCGGATCGCTGACCAGTTTACGCTTATTGTGACAGTTAGTTTTCGGCTTTCTCCACTAAGGTGCTTAACCATGTGAGCTGGAAGCACAATCGCAGTGGTTCTCCCTTTGCACGCCTAGCCGAACAAAATGGAACATAGGTAGCAAGTGCAGGAGCCGGGCAACCCAACTATTGACCGAAGACACAATTCGAAACCGATGCATATATAGCAATATCTGAGAATGTTTTTGCCGAATCCCTAAAGGTGTCCGGCGTTGCACTATGAGACTAATGCTGGAAAAGCACAAATAGTTTAAAAGTGCCAAAAAGCTTGGAAAACCAAGAAACGTCAGTAAAAACATGACATCCGAACAAGATCAAGTGTTCGGTGCCAATCCAAAAATTGGTCTTAGAAAAAGGAAGTGCTTCTGTCGTCCTTTAACATGACACATCCTATCTCAAGACTTCGAGCGGGTCAGCCTACGGCTTCAACCTCTTATCCCGAAGGCGGAGTACTTCTCATTAGGCCAGTTTAGCAAACTAAACTCTAGCGGCTTTGAGAGAGAAATTAGGCTCCCCGGCTAGTGACCGCACACTCGCGTTGAAAAAGGAGTGATAAATAATAATAAAACTTTGCAACGACTAAGAAGAAGAACACTTATTATAAAACGGCTCAAATAAACTTAAGAGCCCCCAAGTGACTTGGGTAGAAGAATGATTGCATGTACCGAAGTACTTATATCATATCTATATTCAACCGAACTTTAAACGTGTCTTAACCGACCGTCAGCTTCTCCCTCTTCGGTCAAGGACCAAAAAGTGTTATGTACTCCATCGGTCGAGAATATCGACGGTGTTTCCAATAACCAGGCAATCAGGCCATAAGGCTGTAACAGACAAAGCGCGCTCAGGGAACTTATGCTATATTACCGTGAAGTGTAAGAAGCATCTTCGAAGAAAATAGTACCCCCACCGATACCTTTCTTCGGTGCTCATTGTTATTATGAGACTTGTGCAATAGATTTTTTGTACTCATGAGTTCCGTTGTGTGCCGACCATCATTGAATAACTATAAGAGCGCTAGCTTTCGGCTTCACCCAGTCTGAGGTCCGGCTCGGGTGACCCGATCGTGACAATCACATAGGTGCTCCCTTTACTCCCTAGCCGAACAATCAGAAACGTAGGGGTAAACACAGGAGCGAGGCAACCCAGCTTGCAAATCGCTTAAGTCAATGTGGTGCATATTGTGGTGCAATACACGAACAAGGAATGAAGCCGTACAAGTATAATCATATGCAACAGGAAAAACTTCACAAAGGAAGCCCCCAAGTAAACGTGGTATTTGAATTTGTGTGTCACAAACAAAGTTTGGACAAGAAAATTTTTTAGAAGCAACTTTTTTCCAAAAAAGTATAATGCTTGGTCGAACCGAACACAAGTTAGAAATTAAAACTTTGAGCATGAAAGCGACTTAGCTGGTTAATGTGTTCGGTATTGATGACGCGGTCCGAGCTTGATGCGGGGCAAGGTTCCATCCCCCAAGCTGGTCCTGAGGTGGCGGAGCGGAGAGCTCGACACGCCGAAGTGGTGACATAGCACGGTCAATGCAGACCGGCAGAGTGACGTCGAAGTCCCCGGATCATTTTCCTGTGCACGAAAAATAGTGCAAACCGGAGATAGTAGTAATAATGATAATTTAAAAAATCGTTGCATAATAAATAATTTATGCAAAGTGAGTAATAAAAGAAATATGGCCTGGCGCCGAAGTCAATGTCGATGCAGGGCGTCGGCGTGATGCGGTAAAGGCATGGCAAAGCCTGAATTCGCAGGTCGGTCCGAGCTCCGGATGTGGCGTTCGCCGGACTATGTACGGAAATTGACCGAACCACCATGCGACTATCGTGAATGCGGCTACCATTTGATAGACCTGTGTACATATGATGGGCAAACCAGAGTAATAATTCCTTGAGAAAAATGAACCCAAACAAGCAAAAAATATTAGGGATTGATAGCACCTGGTTTATTTGTTGTAGCAATCCGAAGAAAGGTGATTCCCAAAATTGGGACTCGATCCACACACTCATTGCCTGATGGGCGATAAAACAACGGCATGGCAATGCTGATAAAGGTTGGCTCGCTGAGGCAAAGCCCTCGGCCCAGCTAACGTGACGGAGCTGGTCGGCTAGTGACGCTGGAGTGTCCGGAGTAGGTTGATGAAGAGATGGCGAAGCCCCCGGTCCAGCCGAGATGTCGAAGCCCCGATGTCAGTCGATGAGTCGAAGTAGGTCGGCATGATGGACACCAGCTTGAAGAAGCGATAGTGCGGCCTTGTCGATGCAGGTCGTGACGTGGTCGATGCCGGCTTGATGAAGCAACCATGCGGCGATGCCGGTATGCCCGCTCCGTGTAATCCGTGGGGCGGCGATGTTGGTGATGATTTATCCTTCGCGATGTCGGACTCTTGTTCGGCTTGCCGAGATGATGATCCGAAGAAGTTGAGCTCGGCTCAACAAAGTGACAACATGTCTAGCGCAGGTCGGCAGCCATGGAGTAATATTGCCGGACTGGTTTGACACCAGCATGATGTTGAAGATCATGTTCAAAAGATTTTAAAGTTAGTGGGATGTGTTCGAAAACAAAACACAATACCCCATACAAAACTTCCTTCAAAAGGGATGTCCGAAATCCCGTTCATAGAAAAGAAGAAATCGGGTCGGATTCGTTTTCACGCAGAAAACAGATCCGAAAAGTGATGCACTAATCAGAAGGTTCCCGGAGTTTGGACGATCGGATCGAGCTGAAATTTTGAGAGGTGGTAGATACAGGAATTCTGCAGCTGATCAACGGTTGGATCTTCCAAAGGACGTCGGAGCTAGAAGCTGGACACCACGCCCTAAACACATCCAAATTCCCGTCCATATTTGACAGGGCTCCGGTATATCGTGGATTGCCAGAGATTCCTCCATCGGAACTCAATGAAATTTTCCAGGGTTGTTGTAGACTCAATTCCGCACAATTCCACCAAAGAGATCGTCAAAGCGATACTCGAGGAGGTGGTGGCAGCAGATACGAGTTTGCTGTCCAGAAAAACAGCATGGTCGCTTGAGGGCAATATTGACGTTGAGCCCCCGAGCTCCATAGATGATTCCTCCGTGATCTTGATAGAGATCGGAGTTGATGTTTGATGAAGGCCCTCGTCCGGACATGGTGATCCGAACACGGGGCGCAATTCTTGGTCGAACCAAGGTGACCAGTCGAGCTGGCGACGAAAATGCCGAAGTCACAGTTGATCTGCAGGCGAGCCATCAATCCTTTTGTCGATCACACAGCGGAACTCTCAATGAAAGCACCAATGTCGGTGTCAAAATTGGCGGATCTCGGGTAGGGGGTCCCGAACTGTGCGTCTAGGCCGGATGGTAACAGGAGGCAGGGAACACTTTGTTTTACCCAGGTTCGGGCCCTCTCGATGGAGGTAATACCCTACTCCTGCTTGATTAATATTGATGATATGGGTAGTACAAGAGTAGATCTACCACGAGATCAAGGAGGCTAAACCCTAGAAGCTAGCCTACAGTATGATTGTTGTATATGAAGTTGTATCTCTATCGACTAGCCTGACCCTGGTTTATATAATGCACCAGAGGCCTAGGTTAACAAGAGTCCTAGCCTAATACGCCGGTGGGGAGAAGTCCTTGTCTTGATCGCCAAGTCTTGTGGAATATTCCTTGTATGCGGTAGCCGTCCGAACTGGCCCATGAGTATGCGGCCATGGGGGTCCTCGGCCCAATCTAATAGATCGGGAGACGACGTGGTGAGTAACCCTTAGTCCAGGACACCGTCAATTTGTCACTCCGATTGTCGGAGAGGTATCTCTGGGCCCTCTCGGTAATGCACATCACTTAAGCCTTGCAAGCAATGCAACTAATGAGTTAGTTGCGAGATGATGTATTACGAAACGAGTAAAGAGACTTGCCGGTAACGAGATTGAACTAGGTATTGAGATACCGACGATCGAATCTCGGGCAAGTAACATACCGATGACAAAGGGAACAAAGTATGTTGTTATGCGGTCTGACCGATAAAGATCTTCGTAGAATATGTGGGAGCCAATATGAGCATCCAGGTTCCGCTATTGGTTATTGACCGGAGACATGTCTCGGTCATGTCTACATTGTTCTCGAACCCGTAGGGTCCGCACGCTTAACGTTACGATGACAGTTTCATCATGAGTTTATATATTTTGATGTACCGAAGTTTGTTCGGAGTCCCGGATGTGATCACGGACATGACGAGGAGTCTTGAAATGGTCGAGACATAAATATTGATATATTGGACGGCTATATTCGAACACCGGAAGTGTTCCAGGTGATTTCGGAGAAAACCGGAGTGCCGGAGGGTTACCGGAACCCCCCCCCCCCCGGGAGAAGCAATGGGACTTATGGGCCCTAGTGGAGAGAGAGAGGGGCGGCCAGGGTGGGCCGCGCGCCCCCTCCTCCTCTGGTCCGAATTGCACTAGGAGAGGGGGGCGGCGCCCCCCTTTCCTTCTCCCTCTCCCCTTCCTTTCCCCTCCTGGTAGGAGTAGGAAAGAGGGGAGTCCTACTCCTACTAGGAGGAGGACTCCTCCTCCTTGACGCGCCCTAGGGCCGGTCGCCTCCCCCCCTTGCTCCTTTATATACGGGGGCAGGGGGCACCTCTAGACACACAAGTTGATCTTCGTGATCGTTCTCTTAGCCGTGTGCGGTGCCCCCCTCCACCATAATCCTCGATAATATTGTAGTGGTGCTTAGGCGAAGCCCTGCGACGGTAGAACATCAAGATCGTCACCACGCCGTCGTGCTAATGGAACTCTTCCCCGACACTTTGCTGGATCGGAGTACGGGGATCGTCATCGAGCTGAACGTGTGCAAGAACTCGGAGGTGCCGTAGTTTCGGTGCTTGATCGGACGGGCCATGAAGACGTACGACTACATCAACCGCGTTGTCATAACGCTTCCGCTTTCGGTCTACGAGGGTACATAGACAACACTCTCCCCTCTCTTTGCTATGCATCACCATGATCTTGCGTGTGCGTAGGAATTTTTTCAAAATTACTACGTTCCCCAACAATGGCATCCGAGGCCAGGTTTTATGCGTAGATGTCATATGCACGAGTAGGACACAAGTGAGTTGTGGGCGATATAAGTCATACTGTTTACCAGCATGTCATACTTTGGTTCAGCGGTATTGTTGGATGAAGCGGCCCGGACCAACATTACGTACGCTTACGCGATACTGGTTCTACCGATGTGCTTTGCACACAGGTGGCTGGCGGATGTCAGTTTCTCCAACCTTAGTTGAACCGAGTGTGGCTACGCCCGGTCCTTGCGAAGGTTAAAACAGCACCAACTTTACAAACTATCGTTGTGGTTTTTGATGCGTAGGTAAGAACGGTTCTTTCTAAGCCTGTAGCAGCCACGTAAAACTTGCAACAACAAAGTAGAGGACGTCTAACTTGTTTTTGCAGGGCATGTTGTGATGTGATATGGTCAAGACGTGATGAGATATAAGTTGTTGTATGAGATGATCATGTTTTGTTGAAGTTATCGACAACTGGCAAAATCCTTATGGTTGTCTCTCTATTGCATAAGATACAAGCGCCCAATAATTGCTTTACTTCATCGCTATGCGATAGCAATAGTTGCAAGAGCAATTGTTGGCGAGACGACCACGTGACGACACATTGATATAGATCAAGATGATGGAGATCATGGTGTCATGCCGGTGACGATAGAGATCATGATAGTACTTTGGAGATGGAAATCAAAGGCGCAAGATGATGATGGCCATATCATGTCACATATTTTGATTGCATATGATGTTTATCTTTTATACATCTTATTTTGCTTAGTTTGACGGTAGCATTTTAAGATGATCTCTCACTAATTATCAAGAAGTGTTCTCCCTGAGTATGCACCATTGCGAAAGTTCTTCGTGCTGAGACACCACATGATGATCGGGTGTGATAGGCTCTACGTTCAAATACAACGGGTGCAAAATAGTTGCACACGCGGAATACTCAGGTTAAACTTGACGAGCCTAGCATATACAGATATGGCCTCGGAACACGGAGACCGAAAGGTCAAACGTGAATCATATAGTAGATATGATCAACATAGTGATGTTCACCATTGAAAACTACTCCATATCACGTGATGATCGGACATGGTTTAGTTGATTTGGATCACGTGATCACTTAGATGACTAGAGAGATGTCTGTCTAAGTGGGAGTTCTTAAGTAATATGATTAATTGAACTTAAATTTATCATGAACTTAGTCTTGGTAGTATTTTGCAAATCATGTTGTAGATCAATAGCTCGCGTTGTTGCTTCCCTGTGTTTATTTTGATATGTTCCTAGAGAAAATTGTGTTGAAAGATGTTAGTAGCAATGATGCGGATTGGATCCGTGATCTGAGGTTTATCCTCATTGCTGCACAGAAGAATTATGTCCTTGATGCATCGCTAGGTGACAGACCTATTGCAGGAGCAGATGTAGACATTATGAACGTTTGGCTAGCTAAATATGATGACTACTTGATGGTTTAGTGCACCATGCTTAACGGCTTAGAATCGGGACTTCAAAGACGTTTTGAACGTCATGGACCATATGAGATGTTCCAGGAGTTGAAGTTAATATTTCAAGCAAATACCCGAGTTGAGAGATATGAAGTCTCCAACAAGTTCTATGGCTAAAAGATGGAGGAGAATCGCTCAACTAGTGAGCATGTGCTCAGATTGTCTGGGTACTTCAATCGCTTGAATCAAGTGGGAGTTAATCTTCCAGATAAGATAGTGATTGACAGAATTCTCTAGTCACCATCACCAAGTTAGTAGAACTTCGTGATGAACTATAGTATGCAAGGGATGACGAAAACGACTTCCGAGCTTTTCATGATGATGAAATCGATGAAGGTAGAAATAAAGAAAGAGCATCAAGTGTTGATGGTTGACAAGATCACTAGTTTCAAGAAAAGGGCAAAGGGAAAAAGGGGAACTTCAAGAAAAACAGCAAGCAAGTTGCTGCTCAAGTGAAGAAGCCCAAGTCTGGTCCTAAGCCTGAGACTAAGTGGTTCTACTGCAAAGGGACTGGTCACTGGAAGCGGAACTACCCCAAGCGATTGGCGGATAAGAAGGATGGCAAAGTGAACATAAGTATATTTGATATACATGTTATTGATGTGTACTTTACTAGTGTTTATAGCAACCCCTCAGTATTAGATACTAGTTCAGTTGCTAAGATTAGTAACTCGAAACGGGAGTTGCAGAATAAACAGAGACTAGTTAAGGGTGAAGTGACGATGTGTGTTGGAAGTAGTTCCAAGATTGATATGATCATCATCGCACACTCCCTATACTTTCGGGATTAGTGTTGAACCTAAATAAGTGTTATTTGGTGTTTGCGTTGAGCATGAATATGATTTGATCATGTTTATTGTAATACGATTATTCATTTAAGTAAGAGAATAAATTGTTGTTCTGTTTACATGAATAAAACCTTATATGGTTACACACCCAATGAAAATGGTTCATTGGATCTCGATCGTAGTGATACACATATTCATAATATTGAAACCAAAAGATGCAAAGTTAATAATGATAGTGCAACTTATTTGTGCCACTGTCGTTTAGATCATATTGGTGTAAAGCGCATGAAGAAACTCCATGCTGATGGGATTTTGGAATCACTTGATTATGAATCACTTGGTGCTTGCGAACCATGCCTTATGGGCAATATGACTAAAGACTCCGTTCTCCAGAACAATGGAGCGAGCAACAGATTTGTTGGAAATCATACATACTGATGTATGTGGTCTGATGAATATTAAAGCTCGCGACAAGTATCATTATTTTCTGACCTTCACAGATGATTTAAGCAGATATGAGTATATCTACTTGATGAAACATAAGTCTGAAAAGTTCAAAGTATTTCAGAGTGAAGTGAAAAATCATCGTGACAAGAAAATAAAGTTTCTACGATCTGATCGCAGAGACGAATATTTGAGTTACGAGTTTGGTCTTTAATTAAAACAATGTGGAATAGTTTCACAAACTCATGCCACCTAGAACACCACAGCATAATGGTGTGTCCGAACGTCATAACCGTACTTTATTGGATACCGTACAATCTATGGTGTTTCTTACCGATTTACCAATATCGTTTTGGGATCATGCATTAGAGACAGCTGCATTCACCTTAAAAAGGGGCACCATCTAAGTCCGTTGAGACGACACAATCTGAACTGTGGTTTGGCAAGAAACCAAAGTTGTCGTTTCTTAAAGTTTGGGATTGTGATGCTTATATGAAAAAGTTTCATCCAGATATGCTCAAACCCAAATCGGAGAAATATTTCTTCATAGGATACCCAAAGGAGACTGTTCGGTACACCTTCTATCACAGATCTGAAGGCAAGACATTCGTTGCTAAGAATGGATCCTTTCTAGAGAAGGAGTTTCTCTTGAAAGAAGTGAGTGAGAGGAAAGTAGAACTTGATAAGGTAATTGTACCTTCTCCCTTACTGGAAAGTAGTTCATCACAAAAATCTGTTCCTATGACTACTACACCAATTAGTGAGGAAGCTAATGATGATGATCATGTAACTTCAGATCAAGTTACTACCGAATCTCGTAGGTTAACCAGAGTGAGATCCGCACCAGAGTGGTATGGTAATCTTGTTCTGGAGGTCATTCTACTTGACCATGATGAACCTACGAACTATGAGGAAGCGATGATGAGCACAGATTCCGCAAAATGTCTTGAGGCCATGAAATCTGAGATAGGATCCATGTATGAGAACAAAGTATGGACTTTGGTTGACTTGCCCGATGTTCGGCAAGCCATTGAGATTAAATGGATCTTCAAGAGGAAGACGGACGCTGATAGTAATGTTACTATCTACAAAGCTAGAATTTTCACAAAAAGATTTCGACAAGTTCAAGGTGTTGACTACGATGAGAGTTTCTCACTCGTATCTATGATTAAGTCTGTCCGAATCATGTTAGAAATTGCCGCATTTTATGAAATCAGGCAAATGAATAAACAAAACTACATTCCTTAATGGATTTAAAGAATAGTTGTATATGATGCAACCAGCAGGTTTTGTCAATCCTAAAGGTGCTAACAAAATATGCAAAGGTTTATGTTTAGAATAAGGATATGTTTCTCGATTATGGAGGTGACAAAAAGGTTCATCGTAAAGGTTTATGTCGATGCAAGTTTTGACACTGATCTAGATGACTCTAAGTCTCGATCTAGATACATACTGAAAGTGGGAGCAATTAGCTAGAGTAGCTCCGTGCAGAGCATTGTTGACATAGATATTTGCAAAATACTTACGGATCTGAATATAACAGACCCGTTGACTAATTATCTCACAAGCAAAACATGATCACACCTTAGTACTCTTTGGGTGTTAATCACATAGCGATGTGAACTAGATTACCGACTCTAGTAAACCCTTTGGGTGTTGGTCACATATCGATGTGAACTAGATTATTGACTCTAGTGCAAGTGGGAGACTGAAGGAAATATGCCCTAGAGGCAATAATAAAGTTATTATTTATTTCCTTATTTCATGATAAATGTTTATTATTCATGCTAGGATTGTATTAACCGGAAACATAATACATGTGTGAATACATAGACAAATAGTATGCCACTAGTATGCCTCTACTTGACTGGCTCGTTGATCAAAGATGGTTATGTTTCCTAACCATAGACATGAGTAGTTATTTGATTAACGGGATCACATCATTAGGAGAATGATGTGATTGACATGACCCATTCCATTAGCTTAGCACCCGATCGTTTAGTATGTTGCTATTGCTTTCTTCATGACTTATACATATTCCTATGACTATGAGATTATGCAACTTTTGCCGGAGGAACCTTTGTGTGCTACCAAACATCACAACATAACTGGGTGATTATAAAGGTGCTCTACAGGTGTCTCCAAAGGTAAATGTTGGGTTGGCGTATTTCGAGATTAGGATTTGTCACTCCGATTGTCGGGGAGGTATCTCTGGGCCCTCTCGGTAATGCACATCACTTAAGCCTTGCAAGCAATGCAACTAATGAGTTAGTTGCGAGATGATGTATTACGAAACGAGTAAAGAGACTTGCCGGTAACAAGATTGAACTAGGTATTGAGATACCGACAATCGAATCTCGGGCAAGTAACATACCAATGACAAAGGGAACAAAGTATGTTGTTATGCGGTCTGACCGATAAAGATCTTCGTAGAATATGTGGGAGCCAATATGAGCATCCAGGTTCCGCTATTGGTTATTGACTGGAGACATGCCTCGGTCATGTCTACATTGTTCTCGAACCAGTAGGGTCCGCACGCTTAACGTTACGATGACAGTTTCATTATGAGTTTATATATTTTGATGTACCGAAGTTTGTTCAGAGTCCCGGATGTGATCACGGACATGACGAGGAGTCTCGAAATGGTCGAGACATAAAGATTGATATATTGGACGGCTATATTCGGACACGGAAGTGTTCCAGGTGATTTCGAAGAAAACCGGAGTGCCGGAGGGTTACCGGAACCCCCCGGGAGAAGTAATGGGCCTTATGGGCCCTAGTGGAGAGAGAGAGAGGGGCGGCCAGGGTGGGCCGCGCGCCCCCTCCCCCTCTGGTCCGAATTGGACTAGGAGAGGGGGGGGGCGCCCCCCTTTCCTTCTCCCTCTCCCCCTTCCTTTCCCCTCCTAGTAGGAGTAGGAAAGAGGGGAGTCCTACTCCTACTAGGAGGAGGACTCCTCCTCCTTGGCGCGCCCTAGGGCCGGCCGGCCTCCCCCTTTTGCTCCTTTATACACGGGGGCAGGGGGCACCTCTAGACACACAAGTTGATCTTCGTGATCGTTCTCTTAGCCGTGTGTGGTGCCCCCCTCCACCATAATCCTCGATAATATTGTAGCGGTGCTTAGGCAAAGCCCTGCGACGGTAGAACATCAAGATCGTCACCACGCCGTCGTGCTGACGGAACTCTTCCCCGACACTTTGCTGGATCGGAGTCCGGGGATCGTCATCGAGCTGAACGTGTGCAAGAACTCGGAGGTGCCGTAGTTTCGGTGCTTGATCGATCGGGCCGTGAAGACGTACGACTACATCAACCGCGTGTTATAACGCTTCCGCTTTCGGTCTACAAGGGTATGTAGACAACACTCTCCCCTATCGTTGCTATGCATCACCATGATCTTGCGTGTGCGTAGGAATTTTTTTGAAATTACTACGTTCCCCAACACCTTCCACCAACAAGCATCAATCCATGGCTTGCTCGAAACAACGAGTGCCTCCAACTAACAAGAGTCTCAGGGGGAGTTTTGTTTGCAATTATTTTGATTTAGTTTGCATAAAGCATGGGACTGGGCATCCCGGTGACCAGCCATTTATCTCATGAGTGAGGAGCGGAGTCCACTCCTCTTGAGAATAACCCGCCTAACATGGAAGATACAGACAGCCCTAGTTGATACATGAGCTATTCGAGCATACAAAACAGGATATTTATTTGAAGGTTTAGAGTTTGGCACATACAAATTTACTTGGAACGGCAGGTAGATACCGTGTATAGGTAGGTATAGTGGACTCATGTGGAATAACTTTGGGGTTTAAGGGATTGGATGCACAAGCAGTATTCCCGCTTAGTACAAGTGATGACTAGCAAAAGACTAGGAAGCGACCAGCTAGAGAGCGACAACAGTCATGAACATGCATTAAAATTAATCAACACCGAATGCAAGCATGAGTAGGATATAATCCACCATGAACATAAATATCGTGAAGGCTATGTTGATTTTGTTTCAACTACATGCGTGTACATGTGCCAAGTCAAGTCACTTAAATCATTCAGAGGAGGATACCACCCTATCATACCACATCATAACTATCTCAATAGCATTTTGGCACGCAAGCTAAACCATTATAACTCACAACTAATCAAGCATGACACAAGAAACTATGATCTCTAGTTGTCATTGCAAACATGTTTATTCATAATAGGCTGAATCAGGAATGATAAACTAATCATATTTACAAAAACAAAAGAGGTCGAGTTCATACCAGTTTTTCTCATCTCAGCCAGTCCATCATATATCATCATAATTGCCTTTCACTTGCACGACAGAACAATATGAATAATAATAATAGTGCACGTGCATTGGACTAAGCTAGAATCTGCAGGCATTCAATAAACAGGAGAAGACAAGGCAATATGGGCTCTTTTGTCAGATAAACAATAATGCATATAAGAGCCACTTCAACAATTTAATTATGGTCTTCTCCTATCGACCCCCAAAGAAAAAGAAAAGAAATAAAATTATTTACACGGGAAAGCTCCCAACAAGCAAAAGAAGAACATGAAATCTTTTTGGGTTTTCTTTTTAGTTACTACTACAAGCATGGAAATTAAACTGATTAAAAGCTACAACTAATTTTTTTGGTTTTTCATAAGGTTTATTAAACACACAAGAAGAAAGCATAAAAAGGAAATTAAACTAGCATGGATGATACAATGAAAAAGTATGAGCACCGACATCTAGCAATGAGTGTGTGAACATAAATGTAATGTCGGTGGGAAATACGTACTCCCTCAAGCTTAGGCTTTTGGCCTAAGTTGGTCTATGGCCACGGCTGGCCTGGCGGATATCCATAATAATAGTTGGGGTTGTACTGAGATGCAGCGGCTATCGCCTGCTGAGCTGCAGCGTGGCGACGAGCGGCCTCCGCTCTCCTCTCGTACTCATCTGCCTCCTCTCTAGTAATAGTATATCTTCCTTTTGCCTGATAATCAAAGAAGGCAGGAGCAGGGAGAGTAATATGGACATCACGGTGTCTGTCAAAGATTAGTCGATACTGGAGAGGTGATTCATTCCTCTCAACAAACTGGTGGGGAACCATAGCATTAAAGTCTAGGTAAACAGGTGGTAATTCAATATCATCTTCGCGTATGGCTACACCAAGAAAATTAGCTATGCGGGTTGCATAAATTCCTCCAAAGAAATCTTCATTAAATCTATTAAGATGCAACCTACGTGCAACAATGGCTCCCAAATTATAAGATTGGTCTCCTAACACAGCACTCCTAAGAATACTGAGATCGGGGACACGCATGTGACATGCCTCATCTTTACCATTGATGCATCTACCTATGAAGAGAGCAAAATAATGTATAGCAGGAAAGTGAATGCTCCCTATGGTAGCTTGTGTAATATCTCTAGATTCTACCACAGTTATGCTAGCAAGAAAATCTCTAAATTCATATTTGCGAGGATCCCTTATACTACCCCATTGTGGAAGTTTGCATGCAGTGGTAAAATCCTCTAAGTCCATAGTGTAAGAATTATCATAAATATCAAACAGGACAGTTGGAGAATTACGTGAAGTTGAAAATTCAAACCTCCTCACAAAGGTACTGGTGAGGTTGTGATACTGGCTGCACTTCTCTTCCTGGAAGCTCACAAGATCAGCGTTACGCAAATATGCATTGAATTCTTCCTTAATTCCTGCTCGATCCATAAAGTTCTCAGAAGGCCATTCACAAGGACGCACTAGAGCGTCTCTTGGTGGCTCGTCATCAGCATCACGCATTGCAATCCTGGGTCCTTGCTTCCTTGAAGAACCACCTTGGAACATTTTCCTAAGCATATTTCTTCCTCTGAAAAATTCTGAATTTTTTTAGTAACTTCAAAATAAAGATAAACCAAACTCAATAATGTTGATAGCAACTACTCCTACAAGTGCCTAGAGCCTATATCATGCATCAAAACTACTTTTGACCACATAAATTTGACATGCAAGCTCAAGAACAGGGTCACCTAAGCAGCAAAAATTTGCAATGAATAAAGCACTAGAACAAAAACTAATTGGACCAATGGAGGAGTCACATACCAAGGAACAATCTCCCCAAACAGTTTTGTGAGAGGTGCTTTGAGCAAGGAGATCGAAAATGGCAGCAAAATGAGCTTGGACTCGGGTTTGAGCTGGATATTCATGTTTGGGGGAGGAAGGAGTGTATGGGTGAAAGGATAAGTGGAGGAGGGCCACCATGGGCCCACGAGGCAGGGGGACGCGTCCAGGGGGTAGGGCGCGCCCTCCACCCTCGTGGGCAGGTGGTTGACCCCCCCTGTTGTGTTCTCAGTGCCAAATATTCTCAAATATTCTAGAAAAATTGTATTTAAATTTCAGGGCATTTGGAGAGCTTTTATTTTTGGGTATTTTTATATTGCATGGATAATCAGATAACAGACAGAATTTTTTTATTTTTATTTTATTTAATATAAATAGCAGAAAGTAAAAGTTGGGTACAGAAGGTTGTGCCTTCTAGTTTCATCCATCTCATGGTCATCAAAAGGAATCCACTAACAAGGTTGATCAAGTCTTGTTAACGAACTCATTCCGAATAGCATGGAACCGGAGAAATTTCGAATAACACTATGTTACCTCAACGGGGATATGCACATCCCCAATAATAAGAATATCATATTTCTTCTTGACAGTAGGAAGAGGAAATTCAAAACCTCCAAATATAATCGATGTAATTTTTCCAATAGAGTTGATACTATGAACTTGAGGTTGTTACCTTGGAAAGTGTACTGTGTGCTCATTACCATTAACATGAAAAGTGACATTGCCTTTAGTGCAATCAATAACAGCCCCTGTAGTATTCAAAAAGGGTCTTCCAAGAATAATAGACATACTATCGTCCTCAGGAATATCAAGAATAACAAAGCTCGTTAAAATAGTAACGTTTGCAACTACAATAGGCACATCGTCACAAATACCGACATGTATAGCAGTTGATTTATCAGCCATTTGCAAAGATATTTCAGTAGGTGTCAACTTATTCAAATCAAGTCTACGATATAAAGAGAGAGGCATAACACAAACACCGGCTCCATGATCACATAAAGCAGTTTTAACACAGTTTCTTTTAATGCAGCATGGTATAGTTGGTACACCGGGATCTCCAAGTTTCTTTGGTATTCCACCCTTAAAAGTATAATTAGCAAGCATGGTGGAAATTTCAGCTTCCGGTATCTTTCTTTTATTTGTAATGATATCTTTCATGTACTTAGCATAAGGATTGGTTTTGAGCATATCAGTTAATCGCATACGCAAAAAGATAGGTCTAATCATTTCAACAAAGTGCTCAAAATCCTCATCATCCTTTTTCTTGGATGGCTTGGGAGGAAAAGGCATGGGTTTCTGAATCCAAGGCTCTCTTTCTTTACCATGTTTTTTAGCAACAAAGTCTTTCTTATCATGACGTTGATTATTTGATTGTGGGTTATCAAGATCAACAGCAGGTTCAATTTCTACATCATTATCATTACTAGGTTGAGCATCATTATGAACATTATTATTAACATTATCACTAGTTTCAGGTTCATTACCATATTGTGTTTCAACATCAGAAATAGAAATATCATTTGGATTCTCAGGTGTTTCAGTAATAGGTTCACTAGAAGCATGCAAAGTCCTATCATTTTTCTTTTTCTTCCTTTTAGAAGAACTAGGTACATCTATATTATTTCTCAGAGAATCTTGCTCAATTCTCTTAGGGTGGCCTTCAGGATACGAAGGTTCCTGAGTCATTTTACCACCTCTAGTCATAACTCTAACAGCATTATCATTATCCTTACTATTCAATTCATTGAGAAAATCATTTTGAGCTTTAAGTACTTGTTCTACTTGAGTGGTAACCATAGAAGCATGTTTACTAATAAGTTTAAGTTCATCTTTGACATTAGCCATATAATCACCCAAGTGTTCAAGCATATTTGAATTGTATTTCAATTGTCTACCAAAATAAGCATTAAAATCTTCTTGCTTAGCCATAAATTTATCAAACTCATCTAAGCATGGGCTAGCAAACTTAGTAAATGGGATTTCAGCTTTATCATATCTATAGAGAGAATTTACCTTTACTACCTATGTCGGGTTATCAAGACCATGAGTTTCTTCAATAGGTAATGGATTAAGATAATATGTTTCTTCAACAGGCGGTAAATCAAGACCATGTATTTCTTCAATAGGAGGTAAATTCTTAACATCTTCAGCTTTAATACCTTTTTCTTTCATAGATTTCTTTGCCTCTTGCATATCTTTAGGACTGAGAAATAGAATACCCCTCTTCTTCGGAGTTGGTTTAGGAATAGGCTCAGGAATTGGCTCCGGAGGTGTCCAAATATTTTCATTTGTCAACATATTATTCAATAGAATTTCAGCTTCATCCGGTGTTCTTTCCCTGAAAACAGAACCAGCACAACTATCTAGGTAATCTCTGGAAGCATCGGTTAGTCCATTATAAAAGATATCAAGTATTTCATTTTTCTTAAGAGGAAGATCAGGCAAAGCATTAAGTAATTGGAGAAGCCTCCCCCAAGCTTGTGGGAGACTCTCTTCTTCAATTTGCACAAAATTATATATATCCCTTAAAGCAGCTTGTTTCTTATGAGCAGGGAAATATTTAGCAGAGAAGTAATAAATCATATCCTGGGGACTACGCACACAACCAGGATCAAGAGAATTAAACCATATCTTAGCATCACCCTTTAATGAGAACGGAAATATTTTAAGGATATAAAAGTAACGAGTTCTCTCATCTTTAGTGAACAGGGTGGCTATATCATTCAATTTAGTAAGATGTGCCACAATAGTTTTAGATTCATAACCATGAAAAGGATCAGATTCAACCAAAGTAATTATATCAGGATCAACAGAGAATTCATAATCCTTATCGGTAACACAGATAGGTGGAGTAGCAAAAGCAGGTCAGGTTTCATTCTAGCATTTAGAGATTGCTTATTCCATTTAGCTAATAACCTTTTGAGTACATTTCTATTTTTGCAAGCTAAAATAGCGAAAGAAGCTTCTTGATCAAAAAACATAACCCTTAGGAATAAGAAGTGATTCTTCATCATCACTTTCATCAGTATCATCAGATTCGATATTTTCAATCTCTCTAGCCCTAGCAATTTGTTCATCAAGGAAATCACTAAGTGGCACAGTAGTATCAGGCATAGAAGTAGTTTCATCATAAGTATCATGCATAGCAGAAGTGGCATCATCAATAACATGCGACATATCATAATGAATAGCAAAAGCAGGTATAGGTGTCGCAAGCTTAATCAAAACAGAAGGTGAATCAAGTGCAGAGCTAGATGGCAGTTCCTTACCTCCCCTCGTAGTTGAGGGATAAATCTTGGTTCTTGGATCTTTCAAGTTCTTCATAATGATAAGCAGATATAAATCCCAAGTGACTCAAAGAATAGAGCTATGTTCCCCGGCAACGGCGCCAGAAAATAGTCTTGATAACCCGCAAGTATAGGGGATCACAACAGTTTTCGAGGGTAAAGTATTCAACCCAAATTTATTGATCCGACACAAGGGGAGCCAAAGAATATTGTCAAGTATTAGCAGCTGAGTTGTCAATTCAACCACACCTGGAAACATAATATCTGCAGCAAAGTATTTAGTAGCAAAGTAATATGATAGTAGTGGTAACGGTAGCAAAAGGTAACAGCAGTAAAAGTAATGTTTTTGGTATTTTGTAGTGATGATAGCAATAGCAACGGGAAAGTAAATAAGCGAAGAACAATATATGGAAAGCTCGTAGGCAATGGATCAGTGATGGAGAATTATGTCGGATGCGGTTCATCATGTAACAGTCATAACCTAGGGTGACACAGAACTAGCTCCAGTTCATTGATATAATGTAGGGATGTATTCTGAATATAGTCATATGTGCTTATGGAAAAGAACTTGCATGACATCTTTTGTCCTACCCTCCCGTGGCAGCGGGGTCCTTATGAAAACTAAGGGATATTAAGGCCTCCTTTTAATAGAGTACCGGAACAAAGCATTAACACATAGTGAATACATGAACTCCTCAAACTACGGTCACAATCGGTAAGTATCCTGATTATTGTCACTTCGGGGTTAACGGATCATAACACATAATAGGTGACTATAGACTTGCAAGATAGGATCAAGAACACTCATATATTGATGAAAACATAATAGGTTCAGATCTGAAATCATGGCACTCGGGCCCTAGTGACAAGCATTAAGCATAGCAAAGTCATAGCAACATCAATCTCAGAACATAGTGGATACTAGGGATCAAACCCTAACAAAACTAACTCGATTACATGATAGATCCCATCCAACCCATCACCATCCAGCAAGCCTACGATGGAATTACTCACGCACAGCGGTGAGCATCATGAAATTGGTGATGGAGGATGGTTGATGATGACGATGGCGACGGATTCCCCTCTCTGGAGCCCCGAACGGACTCCAGATCAGCCCTCCCGAGAGCTTTTAGGGCTTGGCGGCGGCTCCGTATCGTAAAACGCGATGATTTCTTCTCTCTGATTTTTTTTCTCCCCGAAACACAATATATAGAGTTGGAGTTGGAGTTGGAGAGGCAACAGGGGGCCCACGAGGTAGGGGGCGCGCCCCCCACCCTCGTGGAGAGGTGGTGGGCCCCCTGGCCTTCATCTTCTGCTGGTATTTTTCATATTTTCTGAAAAGTGGCTCCGTGAAGTTTCAGGTCATTCCGAGAACGTTTGTTTCTGCACATAAATAACACCATGGTAATTCTGCTGAAAACAGCGTCAGTCTGGGTTAGTTCCATTCAAATCATGCAAGTTAGAGTCTAAAACAAGGGCAAAAGTGTTTGGAAAAGTAGATACGACAGAGACATATCAGTACCCAACTGTCTCCTTTGGGTATCCTATGAAGACACATTTCTCTGATTTGGGTTTGAGCTTATCAGGATGAAACTTTTTCACATAAGCATCGCAAACCCCAAACTTTAAGAAACGACAACTTTGGTTTCTTGCCAAACCACAGTTCATATGGCGTCGTCTCAACGGATTTAGATGGTACCCTATTTAACGTGAATGCAACTGTCTCTAATGCATAACCCCAAAACGATAGTGGTAAATCGGTAAGAGACATCATAGACTGTACCATATCTAATAAAGTACGGTTATGATGTTCGGACACACCATTATGTTGTGGTGTTCCAGGTGGCGTGAGAAGACCAAACTCGTAACTCAAATATTCTCCTCCACGATCAGATCGTAGAAACTTTATTTTCTTGTTACGATGATTTTCCACTTCACTCTGAAATTATTTGAACTTTTCAAATGTTTCAGATTTATGTTTCATCAAGAAGATATACCCATATCTTACTCAAATCATCTGTGAAGGTCAGAAAATAACGATACCTGCCGCGAGCCTCAACACTCATCGGACTACATATATCAGTATGTATTATTTCCAACAAGTCTGTTGCTTGCTCCATTGTTCTGGAGAACGGCATCTTAGTCATCTTGCCCATGAGGCATGGTTCGCAAGCATCAACTGATTCATAATCAAGTGATTCCAAAAGCCCATCGGCATGGCTTTTTCTTCATGCGCTTTACACCAATATACCTAAAGGGCAGTGCCACAAATAAGTTGCACTATCATTATTAACTTTGCATATTTTGGCTTCAATATTATGAATATGTGTATCACTATGATCGAGACTCAATAAACCATTCACCTTTGGGTGTATGACCATTGAAGGTTTTATTCATATAAACAGAACAACAATTATTCTCTGACTTTAAATGAATAACTGCATTGCAATAAACATGATCAGATCATATTCATGCTTAATGCAAACACCAAATAACATTTATTTAGGTTCAACACTAATCCCGAAAGTATAGGGAGTGTGCGATGATGATCATATCAATCTTGGAACCACTTCCAACACATGTCGGAGCAAATAGCCATGGGTAGCCTAGCCGGCTTCCCGTGGCCCTTCTGAAAAAATTACGAGCCCGTTCAGCTCTCAAGAATCCAAGACATGGGGCTTCCTTCCCCTCGCTGGCTGTCACCCAGGCTGGCTTTCGGAAGGCGGCCCGACTTTAGCCCTCATGAAGAAAGCCATGGGATGCCGACTCCAAGAAGCCGGCAGCGAGGACGCCGACTCCAAGAAGCCGGCCGCAAGGAGGCCGACTCCAAGAAGCCGGCCCCCATAAAGCGGTCAAGACCGTACCCTCAAAGTTTGCACCCACCTAACGGAGATGTGACGGGGCGTGGCTACAGTGGAGCCTGCCATCCCTGAATCCCGGAGCGCGTCTGGCACAGTGTGCCGTACGGGTGGCCATGACCCGTCCGGCGCGGCACTGTTGCCACACTGACCCTGATGTCATCCACGACGGATTACCAGTACGGCCACGGGCGATGGGCCCCCTCAGGCAGAGAGACACCTGAAGGCGGCCTGGCTTCCCTCAGTCGGCCCGAGACGGAGCCGGCTCTCTCCAGCCATCTTGCCACCCCCTCGAAGGAGACGCCCCATTAAGGAGACAAGATGCGGAGAGGCTACAGTGGCCACCCGCCGGACGGCAGCACTGTAGCCATGCTTACCTCGGCGAAGCCTACGTCACCAAGATGGGGTGACAGTAACCAGCCGCCGACCAGGCCCTGGCCAGTGGGGCCTGCCTGTCGACCAAGGGGCCGGTAGTCGGCGGGACTCACCAGTCGGCGGGCCCCAGCAGCCGGCGCAGAAGCCGGCGAGCGCAGACATAGACGGCTGGGCCCCGCGCCCAGTCGGATTACCATTGTACCCCCCGGGAGTAGGCCTATATAAACTCCCCGGGACACCCATGCAAAGGGGGGGACCCTCAGCTAGTTTTAGACACCACACCAGGAGAAGAAGCAAGCTAGTCGTGCCCTTCTTCCTACTCCCACCAAACAGCTCAAGGAGCATTGTGTAGCTACTTGTCCATCTAGTGATCATGCGGAGACCGCGCAGAGCAGCAGTAGGGGTGTTATCTCCATGGAGAGCCCCGAAGCTGGGTAAGATTCGCCGGCGTGCATGTCTTCGCCTCATCCCGTTTCCAGGCACCGGCGACGTCTTACTGGCTCCCACAACGATAAGCCACCCGTTGGCATATGTCGCACCTACCAGCGGTACTACTGCTACGCTACCACGCTGCTGCTGGTTTCGCTGTCTGGGCGGGACCCCTTTTTCTTCATCGCCTCCGCCGCGGCGTCGCGCCATCTCTCCGGTAGCGCTCGGGGGCTCGACATCAACCCGCCCCCGGAGCGGCCGCGAGGGGTGGCGCATCCTCCCGTCGGCCTCTTCGTCTTCACCACCGCGGCGTCGCGCCGCCTCTCGGATAGCGGTCGGGGGCTCGACATCGACATGCCCCCGGAATGGCCGTGAGGGGCGGCGTGACCTCGCCATCGGCCTTGCCTCCTTCATCACCACCGTCGCGACGCTGGCCGTCCGTCCGCGCGCGGGGCCTCGTTTCGGTCGGCGGTGTCCATCCGCGCGCCGCTCGCGCCGGCTTCCTCCGTGTTGCGCCTTGCTCCGGCCGCCGCGCCCATTCGCTCCTCCACATACCATCTTTGCAAGCTAGCTAGATATGAGTCAAACAATGGTCAAAGCATTGCCCGTACCCAAGCCAGATAATCACCGTATAATCCCTGGTCAATGGCCGTATAATGGTCATGTGCCAAGCCTCCTATGCAGCTCGCCTGACTTCACCTGTTGACCGCGGGTGACCTCTGCATCCGCTCGTTGCCAGCGCACGAGCCGCCGGCCTCCCAGTCTGCTGCCGCTTCCCAGTCCGCACGAGCCGACTGCCCAACCCATCGAGAGAAAAAGAAATGTGGCCGACTGCTCAAGTCGACTTAAAAAACGTTCGTCTATCCGTCTGCCTGCTTTGCCACTTGGATGGCTAGACGCGACCCGGCCTACCTACTAGCTTTAACATCTGGCCGGAAAGAGCGCCGGCTCGGCCGCGTCCCGCTCGCCCCCTGCCGGTCAAGCCCGACCGGCCGGGACCTCCTTGAGCGCCCGAATCTCGGGCGATACATCCAGCGGGTGCGCTGACGCGCCCTTGCGAAGAAAGAGAAGACAAAGTAGTTGCCGGGAGATCCGGCCCGACTGCTCAGCAGTCGGCCCGAATCTCGGGGGCTACACCAAGCGGGTGCGCTGACGCGCCCCCGCAAAGAAGAAGACAAAGTAGTTGCTGGAAGATCCGGCCCAACTGCTCAGCAGTCGGCCCGAATCTCGGGGGCTACACCCAGCGGGTGCGCTGACGCGCCCTCGCGAAGAAAGAGAAGACAAAGTAGTTGCCGGGAGATCCGGCCCGACTGCTCAGCAGTCGGCCCGAATCTCGGGGGCTACACCAAGCGGGTGCGCTGACGCGCCCCCGCAAAGAAGAAGACAAAGTAGTTGCCGGAAGATCCGGCCCGACTGCTCAGCAGTCGGCCCGAATCTCGGGGGCTACACCCAGTGGGTGCGCTGGCGCGCCCCCATGGAAGATTGCAAATAAGAGAAGAATTTTGTCCGGCTCCGAACAGCCGGCAATAGAGAAAAAGAAGAAGATAGGACGTTGCAAGATGCCTCGCCGCCTGGCCGGTCGAGCCTGACCGGCCGAAACCCCCCTTCAAGCACCCGGGGACTGCACCCAGCGGGTGCGCCGACGCGCTCCGCGAGCGCCGAGTCGCGCAGGCTGTCTTCAACGACCGCGACTACACGAAAATCAATGTGAGCTCCTCACCCGCATATTTTTTGCACCACGCAAGCATGGATAACCACGAGCGATACTCGGGGGTTGTCTCCGTGTTTTATTACAGTAGCATCACTGTTCGCCCCGGCGCCAGCCAGAGTTGGCCCGGGGGCTGGCCGCTTGGCCTGAGGCGTTAGTTCTCGCAGACGGCTTAGTACCGTGCGCGGTACCAAAGCCCCACTCTTAGTCACAAACCGCAGAGCGGCTGTCCGACTAGCGAGAGTGAGCGCTGGAGGTCACCCACGCGAAAAACGTTCGGGAAGAAAAACGGATCAGGCGACCCGGTCGTTTGCTTTACAAGTATCTACTCGGTTGAATCTGCTCCTAGACTCTGAGTACTGTACACTCCACTTCGCGGCCCACTCTCAGCCACAGACCGCAGAGCGGCTGTCTGGCAAGCAAGAGCACAAGCTAAAGAGTGGAGGGAACACGAAAAAGATTGAAGGGGCCTTGGACGAAGCCGAGTCGGCACCCTCCGCATAAAACTTGCAATACTAAAAGCAAGCATATGATATATTTGCATGGACTAACTTTGTCCTTTTTATGATCATTTCCATGAACATTTGCTAAAAAAACCTCCGCCCAACTTTGCCAAGTTGCCCAGAGGCTTGGGGGCTACTGTCGGAGTAATTGGACACGGATACCCCGAAGACTGCAAGATGATATTTCAAGACATCGGGGCTAGCAAAGCCCCTCAGTCCGACTGCCGGCTACCGATTACACCAACCTGCCGGCTGCCGACTGCGCCAACCAGCCGGCTGCCGACTGCTCTGCCCAGCCGGCTGCCGACTGCGCCAACCAGCCGGCTGCCGACTGCTCTGCCCAGCCGGCTGCCGACTGCGCCAACCAGCCGGCTGCCGGCTGCAGCCCGAAGCGACATCGACAAGACACCGGCGAGACAATTGGAACGATACGAAGAAGATACCTCTTGACCCCGAGCACCCAGAGAGGTTTGCCGTCATCGGGGCAAGCCTGAACAGCAAATAGGAAGGCGAGCTCGCCGATTTCCTCTGTAAGAATCGGGACGTCTTTGCATGGTCCCCCAAGGACATGCCGGGAGTTCCGAGGAAATTCGCCGAGCACAAACTGCACGTTCGAGAAGACGCAAAGCCAGTCAAACAACCCCTTCGCCGACTGTCGGATGAGAAACGCAGGATTGTGGGAGAGGAGATAGCCCGGCTCCTGGCAGCCGGCTTCATTATGGAAGTTTTCTTTCCAGAGTGGCTCGCCAACCCGGTCCTTGTGCTAAAGAAGAACAACAAGTGGCGCATGTGTATAGACTACACAAGCCTCAACAAGGCTTGCCCCAAAGATCCCTTTGCCCTGCCAAGGATTGACCAAGTGATAGACTCCACGGCCGGATGCGAGCTGTTGAGTTTTTTGGATGCTTACTCAGGATATCACCAGATAAAGCTAGATCCGGACGACCGCCTGAAGACCGCCTTCATCACGCCATTCGGAGCCTTCTGCTACCTGACTATGACATTCGGCTTAAGAAATGCCGGTGCCACTTCTCAGCGTTGCATGCAGAAGTGCCTCCTCAAGCAACTCGGCAGAAACGCTCATGTCTACGTAGACGACATTATGGTGAAGACGGAGAAGCGCGGCACCTTGCTGGAAAACCTCAAAGAAACATTTGAGAACCTACGCCGGTTCCAAATCAAGCTCAACCCCGAGAAATGCGTGTTCGGAGTGCCAGCCGGCCAGCTCCTAGGCTTCCTGGTCTTCGAACGCGGCATCGAATGCAACCCAGTGAAGATCAAGGCCATCGAGAGAATGGCGATCCCCACCAAGCTTCGAGACATCCAAAAGTTCACCGGATGCTTGGCCTCCTTGAACCGCTTCATCAACCGGCTCGGAGAGAAAGCTCTCCCCCTCTACCGCCTCATGAAGAAGAGCACTCACTTCGAGTGGAACGACCAGGCCGATCAAGATTTTCACGAGCTGAAGAAGATGCTGGCCACGCCGCCCGTCCTAGCGGCACCGACTGAGAAAGAGCCCATGCTCCTTTACATTGCCGCAACCAGCCGGGTGGTCAGCACCGTCATCGTAGTCCAATGCCCAGAAGAAGGCCGAGCCCAGCCGGTCCACAGGCCGGTGTATTATTTGAGCGAGGTGTTGTCCGCTTCAAAGCAGAACTACCCGCACTACCAGAAGATGTGTTACGGCGTGTACTTCACCGCCAAGAAGCTGAAGCCCTACTTTCAAGAGCATCCCGTCACGGTCATATGCACCGCCCCGCTGGCCGAGATCATAGGCAGCCGGGACGCATCCGGCCGGGTGGCGAAATGGGCCATCGAGCTGGCCCCTTACACAATCTTCTACCAGCCCCGCACCGCCATCAAGTCCCAAGCACTGGCCGACTTCCTCGTCGACTGGGCCGAGACCCAGTACCTGCCATCGGCTCCCGACTCCACCCATTGGCGCATGCACTTCGATGGGTCCAAGATGCGCACCGGCTTGGGAGCCGCCGTCGTCCTTACCTCTCCCAAAGGCGACAAGCTCAGATACACGCTGCAGATTCACTGTGCCGTCTCCAACAACGTGGCCGAGTACGAGGCGCTCATACACGGGCTCCGGCTTGCCAAAGAACTCGGCAATCGCCGGATCCTATGTTATGGCGACTCGGACTTGGTGGTCCAACAATCATTCGGCGACTGGGACGCCAAGGACGCAAATATGGCGAGCTACCGCTTCCTGGTTCAACAACTCAGCAGATACTTTGAAGGATGCGAGTTCCTCCATGTACCGCGAGCCGACAACGAGCCAGCCGATACCCTGGCTCGAATAGGCTCCACTCGGCAAGCAATACCAACCGGCGTCGCTCTACAACGCCTCCTCAAGCCGTCCATCAAGCCGTCTCCAGAGTCCGATTCCATCTTCGTGCCGCCTGACCCCGAAGCGGCCGGGTCCGGCTCGAAGAACCAAGCAGGCGACTCCGGGGCTTCAGTAGTCGGCGCGGGGACTTCGGCAACCGGCGCGAGGACTACCACACCCGGCTCGGGGACTGCCGTAGCCGGCCCAGGGACTGCACCAGCACAACAGCCGGCAGCCGACTCCAGCATTTCACCACCCAGCCCGCCCGCCCTGGTGGCAGTAGCCACATTGGCAGTAGGAGAAGTCGCGGCTCCGTCATGGGCTCAGTCCATCCTCAACTTCCTAGTAAACCAAGATCTGCCGGCTGACGAAGCAGAGGCAAGACAAGTCCAACGTCGAGCCGGAGCATACGCAATCGTCAATAGAGAGCTCGTCAAGCGCAGTGTCACCGGAGTCCTCCAACGGTGCGTCGAGCAAGAGAAGGGCATTGCAATCCTCAGAGACATTCACCAGGGAGAATGCGGCCACCATGCAGCTTCAAGATCACTCGTCGCCAAAGCTTTCCGCCATGGTTTCTTCTGGCCGACCGCTTTGGATGACGCCAAAGAATTAGTCAAATACTGCAAAGGGTGCCAACTCTTCAGCTCCAAGCAACACATGCCGGCTTCGGCACTCAAGACCATTCCCCTCACCTAGCCTTTCGTCGTTTGGGGACTGGACATGGTGGGCCCATTCAAGACGGCGCGCGGCGGCATGACGCATTTGCTCGTCACCGTGGACAAATTCACCAAGTGGATTGAGGCAAAGCCGATCAAGAAGCTGAATGGGCCGACTGCTGTGACATTCATCGCAGACATAACAACTTGGTACGGCGTGCCACACAGCATCATCACCGACAATGGCACAATTTTTGCCAAAGGAGCCTTGGCACGTTTCTGCGCAGCCCAAGGTATCTGGCTGGACTTAGCGTCCGTCGCCCACCCGCAGTCAAACGGCCAGGTCGAGCGAGCCAACGGCCTCATCCTCTCCGGCATCAAGCCTCGACTGGTCGTACCTCTGGAGCGTTCAGCCGGCTGTTGGCTCGATGAGCTGCCGGCTGTCCTCTAGAGTCTGCGCACTACACCAAACAAGTCAACCGGCTTCACCCCTTTCTTCCTTGTGTATGGTGCCGAGGCGGTCATCCCAACTGACATCGAGTTCGACTCGCCTCGAGTAACCATGTACATGGAAGCGGAGGCCAAGGAAGCACGAGAAGACGGCTCGACCTGCTGGAAGAAGGCCGGCTGTTAGCCCTCATCCGGTCTGCCATCTACCAGCAGGGCCTACACCGCTACCACAGCCGGAAGGTCAAGCCAAGATCCTTCCAAGAGGGCGATCTTGTGCTCCAGCTGATCCAGCGAACAGCCGGCCAGCACAAGCTCTCGGCCCCTTGGGAGGGCCCCTTTGTCATCAGCAGAGCCTTAGGCAACGACTCCTACTACCTGATCAACGCACAGAAGCCGAAGGCACGAAAGAGAGACGACTTCGGCAAGGAGTCGGAACGACCATGGAACGCCAACCTCCTTCGAAGATTTTACAGTTGAAATGCAGTATGTATCACGCTAACTTTTGTATTAAGTACGAGACAATAGGCCCCCCGAGGAGGGCTCGGGGACTGCCATCTCTTATCTATGAATGAAAAGTATCATGCTTATGACCTTGTCATTTCATTTACTTATTCCGTCCGGCACCGGGTTCGACTAGTCGGCCCGGCGACTAGCCGACTGGAGTTATATTAGAAGTCCTACCCGCGGTCAGACAGGTAGCATGCCGACACCCAGGCTTAGCTCTTGCCAAAGTCGCAGTTTGAAGAACCGGCTGTCCGGCTGGCAAGAGTCCAAAGCAGGAAAGGATGCCCACACGAAAAATGGCTAGGGACCAACGGACTAATATAACGAAAGCCGGTTTGCCGCCTACCACCGACCGACTACCAGAGTAGCCGGCCGGCCGGTTTCCATTCACTTCACTTCAATCCAAGAAAGCTCGAGTACTGGCCTCCCCAAAGAGGGAAGGCGGCAAAGGAAAAAGCCTAAGGATAAAAAGCATACGCGAATGGAAACCAAACATGCACATAATAATATTTACATAAAAGACCTCCAAGAGGCCAGCATTCAACATAGTTTGGATACACCCCCAGTGGGTGAAACTGCGAAAACCTAATAAAAATTGTTCAAAAGACAACAAGCAGGAAAAATAAGGACGGCAGGTCAAGCTGGCGGAGCGACCGATGAGCCGGGCTGGTTGGCGGAGACGGTTGTGCTGGCTGAAGGAGCGGCCGGCTGGCGAACCTCGGCTTGATCACCGCCTCCCGCAGAGGGTGCGCTTCCACGCGCCTTGTTGCTGGAGGCACGGTCGGCCTGAGGTCGGCCGGTTGTTCCACCAGCCGGCTCGACGTCTTCACCGTCCTCCTTTTCGTCATCCTCGCCCTCGTCGCTGGAGGCGATCTCCTCTGCCGAGTCCTCGCCCACCGCCGGGTTCAGCCCAAACCACTCCTCCGGCTGGGCAACACCGTCATCGTCGATTTCGGGTGCGAAAACGCTGATGTCGGTGCACTCGGCGATCGTCGAAGCACGCTCGGCGATAGCCGACCTCACCTCTTCCAGCTCCGCGTCGGCCTCCATCCGCCAAGTGCGCAGATGGTCCAGGCTCAGCCCTGGGTACCAAGCCCGAACGAACTCCAATGCCCGCCCGGCTCCGAGGCGGGCCGCCGACGCCTTCCAAGCCTCAAAGCGACCGACTGCGACCTCCAGCCAGTCGGCAGTCCGGCTTGGGGTGCGGGGGATCGTCTCACCGGGCCAGAGGGCGGCCAACACCTGCGCCCCGGCACGTTGGAGCCGACGAAGCATCCGATGAGCCGGCTGCAGCCGCGCCTGGACAGCCAAGAGCTGCTCCTCAAGCGTCTGGTTCATGTCCGGCGCGATGTTGGCCCCCGCCTGACGGCGCGCCTCGCGATGGGCCTCGATGCTTTGGGCGGCGAAGGCGGAGTAGCCAGGAAAGTAGTCTGCACAAGAAAATAGGCAGCAGCACAAGTTAGGCCAAAAACCAGGCGCCAAGGGGTAGGAGAGGAGCGAGGAAGGCGGCTTACCGTCGATCAAGTCTTCGATGCGGCCGAAGCCTTCGTCCAGTGCTCGCTGAGTCTCAGCCCAGCTCGCCGCCTCGGTCTCAAACTCTGCCTTCAGGGCGGCCTCACTATCCTGCGCTTTCTGCAGGGCCGCCTTGTGGCTCTTCTCTTGGTCAGCCAGCTTCTTGGCCAGGCGGTCACGCTCCTGGACCAAGGCTGCGTACTCAGCATCCTTGGTATGAAGGGCGGCCCGCGCTTCGCCGAGCTCCTTCCTCAAGTCGGCGTTGGCCCCTGAAGACAAAGAAGAAGAAAAACCAATAAGGAAAAGGTCGTCAAGGAAGATCCGACCCGACTGCTCAGCAGTCGGCCTAAATCTCGGGGACTACACCCAGTGGGTGCGCTGACGCGCCCCCACAGGAAGACAGACAAAGATCAAACACTTACTTCGGCTGTCGGCCAGGTGGTCGGTCCTCCGACTCAACTCCCGAGCCTGGGAGTTGAAGGCGGCGGCATGGGAGTTGTGATATTCCTGGAAGTTCAGACAGGAAGCAAAAATAAGACAGTCGTCAAGAAAGATCCGACCCGACTGCGCAGCAGTCGGCCCGAATCTCGGGGACTACACCTAGTGGGTGCGCTGACGCGCCCCCACGGAAGAAATCAAGAGATCAAAGCGGCCAAGAATGAAGGGCTTACCCGGATGGCCGCTCGCATCGACAGGAACTCCTGGGTGAACTGCTGCAGCAGGGCGGCTTGAGCTTGAAGCCGGCTCCGGACCCCTTGAGCCGCCACATTTAGCTCGCCAGTCCCCCCGCTGGGAGTCCACTCGGACGTGGCGGTGCTGGCCGCCTCCAGATCCTCCGCCGACTGGCCTGCGCCCGCGACTCGGCGCGACTCCAGCGGAGCGGCGCCTCCCCCTGCGCACCGACGCATCACCGGCTCTACCTCGAGGCCGGCTCCGCCCTCCGGCTCACCCCCGGCCGGCTCCTCTGGCGCCGCGGACGATTGGCCGCCTTGGCCCGCCCCGGTTGGCGCTGCTGGCGGCGCTCTCCCCGCAAAGAACACGGGGTCCTCCCTCCTCTCCGTCAGCGGCGGGTCTTGGTCGATCTCCTCCGCCAAGGGCAATGGGGTGTTAGGGGCCACGGCTCGGAGGGGAATGTCGAGCAGCGGAGGCTGGTCGCGCGAGCCCTCCGCCTCCGTCCCCGCGGTCGTCGCCTCCGCCTGGGCCTTGGCCGCCGCGTCGGCCTGCTCCCTCGCCGCCTGGGCGGCCGCTTTTTCCGCCGCCTCACGCTCCTCCACGCCTCGTGGGCGTTCCGCTCCATGGCCTCCCTGAGGTCGGCGTGGGGGTCCACGCGGCGGGAGCTCGAAGACCCTCCAGCCGGCCCCACTATGGAGCCGCCCGGACCCCGCTCAAGGGAAAGCGGCGCCCTGTCCAGCAAGCGGGAAAGGGTTAAGAAGAATTTTCGAACAAGAGAGAACGATGCAAAGCATGCGACAAAGCAATCAACGACTTATGCTGAGACCGCCTAAGGCTGCTTCACCGCCTTGCGGAAGCGGGCCGCTTTCGCAGCCGCCTCATCTCGCTTGGTCGCCGCGGTGGAGGCTTTGGACTTCTTCGGCCGACTGCCAAAGAGGCCTGAAGCGGCCCGGCGCTTCTGTGCGCCGCCGCCTGCAGCCGGCACGATGGACGAGCCCGCGCCCTGATGGTCGGCCGCCGGCTGGCGACGCGGGGCGACTTCGGCTTCAGCATCATCCGGCCAGTCCTCGAAGCTGGCGGTAAGCCTTGAGCCCCCGGGCTCGGCGTCGTCCCCCACGACGGCGTCCTCCATGGAGGCCGCCCCCAAATCCGGGTCGTCGACGTCGTCCGCCGTGCGGTCGGGGGCGTACTGGCGTTCTATCCCCGCTGCCCCGGTCGTCGGCGGGAGAAGGGGGTTCTGCTAAGAAGAACCGGCCGATCAAAAGCCGGCCATCATAAAGTCGGCTACCAATGAAAAGAAGAAAGAGAGGAAGGCTTACCACGGGCGGAGGGTTGGCGCGAGAATACGGTGCCTTGCCGTATCGCCAGTCTTCGGCGAGCTTGCAATTGGAGATGTAATTTACCATGTACGATACCTCCGCATGAGGCATCTCCCTGGTGCTCAGCCGGCTTGGGTCGAAACGGCCGCTCATCTGACACATCATGTGGGGCCGGCTTTGGATAGGAGATACCCGGCGCTCCACGAAGGCGGCCACCAAGTCAGCCCCGCTCAGGCCTTCCGACTGGATCATCACCCGAAGACGGGAGACGGCAGCGTTCCTGGCCTGAGACAGCGACCGGGGCCGGAAACTCAATGAGGGCTGCCTCCCAGCCGGCGGGCCGGCTATGTAAGCCGGCAGGTTGATGTAGTCTCCTTGCTCGGTGACGTTCTTCACGTAGAGGTACGACTTCTGCCAGATCTTCACCGACTGGATCAGGGGGATGGGCGGGAACGGGTTGTTCTCGCCCGCCCTCCTCATGGCGATGAAGGCCCCGCAGGGGGCGGCCACACCTTCCACGACGGTGCCGAGTTTGCTCTCGAAGAATTCCCCCCATAGCTCCAGCGTGGGGAGCAGCCCCAAGAAACCTTCACAGAGAGAGACGAAGGCCGACAGCAGCATCACCGCGTTGGGCGTGAGGTGATGCGGCTGAAGATTGTAGAACTCGAGGAAGGAGCGCAGGAACCCACTCGCCGGAAGGCCGAAGCCGCGCAGGAAGTGCGAGCGGAAGACGACCCGCTCGCCCTCCTCTAGTGTCGGCGAGATCTCCGTCTCTGGCGCCAGGCGGACCCGCACGAGGTTGGCATCGGGCAGGCGCCGAGTCTGGCGGAGGAACTCAACATGGTCCTCGTGCACGTTGGAGCCATCCCATGAGCTCGATAGCGCCATGGGAGCAAGACGATGTGGCGGCGCGGCGGCGCTGAGACAGGAGGCTGCGGCGGCAACGAGAGGAAGAAAGTAGGACGAGAAGGGGCGGAGCGAGAGAGAGCGTGCGAACCTCTGTCGCTCCCCCTCCTCCCCCTACTTATAGGCTCGTGTGGCGGAGCCGAGGAGGCGTGGCGTGGGGAAGCGTGGGGATCGATCGTGCCCACTCCCCCACGTCCCGCGCTTATTGCGCCCTAATGGCGAAATAAAACCGCCGCGGGAAGGCGAGCGGTCCATGTGGGCCACGGAAGATCCGCGCTCGAACCGAGGCCTGCGAGTGGCGGGCCCGGGCCTGCGGCGACGTCCCGTCGCGCGCGTGCGTTGGCAGGATTTCCTCGCCACGTGGCCCGCGTTCCCGCCTACGAGAACCGGAGCTCACGGAAGTCGGCACGCACAAGCAAAGGCGGCCCCGCAGGATAGGAAGCTGACCAATCTTCTCGTCCCCTTATCAGCCTCGAAGCTCGCTCAGCTTCCGGGACTACTGTCGGAGTAAATAGTCATGGGTAGCCTAGCCGGCTTCTCGTGGCCCTTCTGAAAAAATTACGAGCCCGTTCGGCTCTCAAGAATCCAAGACATGGGGCCGCCTTCCCCTCGCTGGCTGTCACCCAGGCCGGCTTTCGGAAGGCGGCCCGACTTTAGCCCTCATGAAGAAAGCCATGGGATGCCGACTCCAAGAAGCCGGCAGCGAGGAGGCCGACTCCAAGAAGCCGGCCGCGAGGAGGCCGACTCCAAGAAGACGCCCCCCATAAAGCGGTCGAGACCGTACCCTCAAAGTTTGCACCCACCTAACGGAGATATGACGGGGCATTGCTACAGTGGAGCCTGCCACCCCCGAATCCTGGAGCGCGTCTGGCACAGTGTGCCGTACGGGTGGCCATGACCCGTCCGGCGCGGCACTATTGCCATACTGACCCTGATGTCATCCACGACGGATTACCAGTACGGCCACGGGCGATGGGCCCCCTCAGGCAGAGAGACACCTGAAGGCGGCCTGGCTTCCCTCAGTCGGCCCAAGACGGAGCCGGCTCTCTCCAGCCGGCTTGCCACCCCCTCGAAGGAGACGCCCCATTAAGGAGACAAGATGCGGAGAGGCTACAGTGGCCACCCGCCGGACGACAGCACTGTAGCCATGCTTACCTCGGCGAAGCCTACGTCACCAAGATGGGGTGACAGTAACCAGCCGCCGACCAGGCCCTGGCCAGTGGGGCCTGCCTGTCGACTAAGGGGTCGGCAGTCTACGGGACCCACCAGTCGGCGGGCCCCAGCAGCCGGCGCAGAAGCCGGCGAGCGCAGACACAAACGGTTGGGGCCCGCGCCCAGTCGGATTACCATTGTACCCCCGGGGGGTAGGCCTATATAAACCCCCCGGGACACCCATGCAAAGGGGGGGACCCTCAGCTAGTTTTAGATACCACACCAGGAGAAGAAGCAAGCTAGCCGTGCCCTTCTTCCTCCTCCCACCAAACAGCTCAAGGAACATCGTGTAGCTACTTGTCCATCTAGTGATCATGCGGAGACCCCGCAGAGCAGCAGTAGGGGTGTTATCTCCACGGAGAGCCCCGAAGCTGGGTAAGATTCGCCGGCGTGCATGTCTTCGCCTCATCCCGTTTCCAGGCACCGGCGACGTCTTACTGGCTCCCACAACGATAAGCCACCCGTTGGCATATGTCGCACCTACCACCCGACAACACACATCGTCACTTCACCCTTAACTAGTCTTGTTCATTCTGCAACTCCCATTTCGAGTTACTAATCTCAGCAACTGAACTAGTATCAAATACTGAGGGGTTGCTATAAACACTAGTAAAGTACACATCAATAACATGTATATCAAATATACTTTTGTTCACTTTGCCATCCTTCTTATCCGCCAAGTATCTAGGGCAGTTCCACTTCCAGTGAACATTTCCTTTGTAGTAGAAGCACTCAGTTCCAGGCTTGGGTCTAGATTTGGGCTTCTTCATGGGAGTAGCAACTTGCTTGCTATTCTTCTTTTAAGTTCCTCTTTCTTTCCCTTTGCCCTTTTCTTGAAACTAGTGGTCTTATTAACCATCAACTTTTGATGCTTTTCTTGATTTCTACCTTCGTCGATTTCAGCATCATGAAGAGCTCGGGAATTACTTTCGTTATCCCTTGCATATTATAGTTCATCACTAAGTTCTAGTAACTTGGTGATAATGACTAGAGAACTTTGTCAATTACTATCTTATCTGGAAGATTAACTCCCACTTGATTCAAGCAATTGTAGTACTCAGACATTCTGAGCACATGCTCACTAGCTGAGCTATTCTCCTCCATCTTGTAGGCAAAGTGCTTGTCAAAGGTCTCATACCTTTCGACATGGGCATGAGTCTGGAATACTAATTTCAACTCTTAGAACATCTCATATGCTCAGTGGCGTTCAAAACGTCTTTGAAGCCCTGATTCTAAGCCGTAAAGCATGGTGCACTAAACTATCAAGTAGTCATTATATCGAGCTAGCCAAACATTCATAACGTCTGTATCTGCTCCTGCAATCGGTCTATCACCTAGCGGTGCATCAAGGACATAATTCTTCTGTGCAGCAATGAGGATAATCCTCATATCACGGATCCAATCCACATCATTGCTACTAACATCTTTCAACTTAGTTTTTCTCTAGGAACATATCAAAATAAATGGGGAGCTACATCGCGAGCTATTTATCTACAACATAGTTATGTAAATACTATCAGGACTAAGTTCATGATAAATTAAAGTTCAATTAATCATATTTAAGAATTCCCACTTAGATAGACATCCCTCTAATCATCTAAGTGATCACGTGATCCAAATCAACTAAATCATGACCGATCATCATGTGAAATGGAGTAGTTTTCAATGGTGAACATCACTATGTTGATCATATCTACTATATGATTCACGCTCGACCTTTCGGTCTCAGTGTTCCGAGGCCATATCTGCATATCCTAGGCTCGTCAAGTTTAACCCGAGTATTTCTGCGTGTGCAAAACTGGCTTGCACCCGTTGTATGTGAATGTAGAGCTTATCACACCCGATCATCACGTGGTGTCTCGGCACGACGAACTTTGGCAACGGTGCATACTTAGGGAGAACACTTGCACCTTGAAATTTAGTGAGAGATCATCTTATAATGCTACCGTCAATCAAGCAGAATAAGATGCATAAAGGATAAACATCATATGCAATCAAAATATGTGACATGATATGGCCATGATCATCTTGCGCCTTTGATCTCCATCTCCAAAGTACCGTCATGATCTCTATCGTCACCGGCATGACACCATGATCTCCATCATCTTGATCTCTATCAATGTGTCGTCACATGGTTGTCTCGCCAACTATTGCTTTTGCAACTATTGCTATCGCATAGCGATAAAGTAAAGCAATTACATGGCACTTGCATCTCATGCAATAAAGAGACAACCATAAGGCTTTTGCCAGTTGCCAATAACTTTAACAAAACATGATCATCTCATACGACAATTTATATCTCATCACGTCTTGACCATATCACATCACAACATGCCCTGCAAAAGTAAGTTAGGCGTCCTCTACTTTGTTGTTGCAAGTTTTATGTGGCTGCTACGGGCTGAGCAAGAACCGTTCTTACCTACGCATCAAAAGCCACAACGCGGTATAGTGATTGCTTTTTGATCTTCAGAAAGAACCCTGTTCATTGAATCCGATTCAACTAAAGCTGGAGAAACAGACACCCACTAGCCACCTGTGTGTGAAGCACGTCGGTAGAACCAGTCTCGCGTAAGCATACGCGTAATGTCGGTCTGGGCCGCTTCATCCAACAATGCCGCTGAATCAAGAATCAACTAGTGACGACAAGCAATATGTATATACTCACGCCCACAACTCCTTTGTGTTCTACTCGTGCATATAACATCTACGCATAAACCTGGCTCTGATGCCACTGTTGAGGAACGTAGTAATTTTAAAAAAAATCATACGCACACGCAAGATCATGGTGATGCATAGCAACGAGAGGGAAGAGTATCATCCACATACCCTCGTAGACCGTAAGTGGAAGCGTTATGAGAACGCGGTTGATGTAGTTGTACGTCTTCACGGTCCGACCGATCCAAGTACCGAACGCACGGCACCTCCAAGTTCAGCACACGTTCAGTTCGATGACGTCCCACGAACTCCGATCCAGCAGAGCTTCACAGGAGAGTTCCGTCAGCACGACGGTGTGATGACACCTCCAAGTTCAGCACACGTTCAGTTCGTTGACGTCCCATGAACTTCGATCCAGCAGAGCTTCACAGGAGAGTTCCGTCAACACGACGGTGTGATGACGGTGATGATGTTACTACCGACGCAGGGCTTCACCTAAGCACCGCTACGATATGATCGAGGTGGATTATGGTGGAGGGGGGGCACCGCACACGGCTTGGAACACTCAACTTGTATGTCTATGGGATGCCCCCTGGCCACGTATATAAAGGAGCAAGGGGAGGCGGCCGGCGGCCTCATAGGGTGCGCCCCAAGGGGGGAGTCCTACTCCTACTAGGATTAGGTTCCCCCTTTCCTAGTTCAACTAGGAGGGAAAGGAAAGAGGAGGAGAGGAGAATGAAAGAGGGGGTCGGCCCCCAAAGCCCTAAACCAATTCGGTTTGGGCCTACGGGGGTGCACGCCACACTTCCTTGCTGCCCTCTATTTCCACTAAAGCCCACGAAGGCCCATTGACCCTCCCGTTGAATTCCCGTAACTCTCTGGTACTCCGAAAAATACCCGAATCACTCGAAACCTTTCCGATGTCCGAATATAGTTGTCCAATATATCGATATTTACGTCTCGGCCATTTCGAGACTCCTCGTCATGTCCCCGGTCTCATCCGGGATTCCGAGCTACCTTCGGTACATCAAAACACATAAACTCATAATACCGATCATCACCGAACGTTAAGCGTGCAGACCCTACGGGTTCAAGAACTATGTAGACATGACCGAGACTCATCTCCGGTCAATAACCAATAGCGGAACCTGGATGCTCATATTGGTTCCTACATATTCAACGAAGATCTTTATCGGTCAAACCGCATAACAATATACATTGTTCCCTTTGTCATCGGTATGTTACTTGCCCGAGATTCGATCTTCGGTATCCTCATACCTAGTTCAATCTCATTACCGGCAAGTTTCTTTACTCGTCTCGTAATGCATCATCCCGCAACTAACTCATTAGTCACAATGCTTGCAAGGCTTATAGTGATGTGCATTACCGAGACGGCCCAGAGATACCTCTCCGTCAATCGGAGTGACAAATCCTAATCTCGATCTATGCCAACTCAACAAGCACCATCAGAGACACCTGTAGAGCACCTTTATAATCACCCAGTTACGTTGTGACGTTTGGTAGCACACAAAGTGTTCCTCCGGTACTCAGAAGTTGCATAATCTCATAGTCATAGGAACATGTATAAGTCATGAAGAAAGCAATAGCAACAAACTAAACGATCATTGTGCTAAGCTAACGGATGGGTCAAGTCAATCACATCATTCTCTAATGATGTGATGTGATCCCGTTAATCAAATGACAACTCATGTCTATGGTTAGGAAACATAACCATCATTGATTCAACGAGCTAGTCAAGTAGAGGCAAACTAGTGACACTCTGTTTGTCTATGTATTCACACATGTACTAAGTTTTTGGTTAATACAATTCTAGCATGAATAATAAACATTTATCATGATATAAGGAAATATAAATAACACCTTTATTATTGCCTCTATGGCATATTTCCTTCAAGTCGGCCCACTAGGCCAGCTCAGGACCCTCGGGCCGCTATACAACCTCGGTCTCTAGCTAGGTCTTTGGGCCCTCCAGAAGGAAAGAACCAATATCCTTGTCATGCAAGGCAAGGAGGCTGGATCATCATGGAAGCCTTCAAACTGCCCTAGATACGAAGTAGGACTATGTAACCCTAGCCCTTGACGCCCTTTATAAGTCATGTAGGGCTAGTAGATCGGCACATCAATCTTCACCCTTCGGTATACCTACGATCATTACGATCTCCCTTATTGTCCTTGTACCCTATCCAATCAATACAATAAGAGCACGAATAGGATTTTCCCTCAAGTGCGAGGGCGTGAACCTGGGTAATCTCGCTTCCTATTTTCCCTCTGGACTTTCCGGCTAGTCGCGGTATCCTACCAACAGGTCTGCCGGAATCTATACCAACACTTAGATTTGCCACCTCTGGTTTTCTTAAGTGAACCCTGCGACTATCAAATATGGAGGAGTACAGGATGTGTGTAGCAAGAAGATCAAGATGAAGAATGGCAGCCACCAACCAAGCCCTCTACACAAGGAAATTTATTGGGACATAAGTGAGGACTTCTTCGACTCCAGAAACCCTAGAAGCACAGATTACTCATCTGTAGATCTCTCATCTAGATCGTCCACGCCCACATTCGAGGAGTTGCCTTCTAACTCGCCGGACATGCCATTGTGCACCCCATTATCACTTGTCGATGATATAATCTCACATAAGCAAGAGCAGGGTTATTACTGGCCACACGAGGGCCCAAATCTTGCTAAAACTTGTGCCTCGTGTCCATCTGGTAATCTAAGGTGACGTCCCACCGCCGTTGAAATCCACGTACGTGCATCGTACCGCTGCAGATACATTTCGAAGCACCGTCGACAAAAGGTAGAGCTCGATGGATCTAAAAATTCCATCCCGCCCGCGTTTACAATGCCATGTAAAACAACCCCCAGCCTCTAAACATAAAAACCACAACCTAGTTTTTTAAAATTACATTCTTGACGCTTCAGGGGTAGAAGAGGTACAAGGAATCAGTTAGAGCGGTCCTGATTTTTATATTGGCAGTTTTTGTAACAAAAGGTGAGAACATGAAAACTGCCAGAATCGTTTTGAGACGCTATTAAAGGATCTTCCGCAATAGTGCACCATGCAGCAAGTACGAGCACTGTCGTGTGAACCCGGCCTCACATGTCATCTGCATTACAACATCATGCAGTACCGCACAGGATCTCAGCCCGGCCGATGGCGATGAACCTCAATCAAAAGAGAAAAGGAGATACATGTTCGATTGGAGTCAGATTCAAGCATCTCCCATATCGGACAAGGTCGCATCTGCAATCCTTCCGGAGCGTCAATCCAACGAACCAGAAGGAAGGAAAGAGATTTTTTGCCTGCCTGATCTTGCCACAGGGGACCGCCTTGACTGACACACCAACCAAATCGTTGCACAGCCGCACTGTTCCCCAACGGTTGTCGCCGCACTGTTTCAGCCACGCACGCACGCGCCCTCCGAGGACGGATGGGCTCCAACAGCGACGTCTCCCACCCAGGGGCTCCCGGTGGAGTCATGTTTATCCCCACGACCATGAGCCGAGCAAGCGAGCGAGCTCCGGAGTCCAGACACCGAGCGTCGCTAGAGGATGGTGATGCAACCAACCACTGAATTTGTCTTCCGCTCCGCATGCGGCCACTCCGGCGTGTTTGTGTGTGCTTCGCTGGCTCACACAAACCGCCTGTTCGTGGGTTGGTCCGGTTTGGTTTGGTTTGTCCTGCGAACTGAAAGATGATTGTTGGGCTATATGTGCTACGGTTCCCTCTGCTAACAACGTATATATTTTTTCGAATACGCACGAATGTGCGTATCATATATTATAGAAAAAAGGATGAAGAACCCTTCACAATTATACTCCCTCCGTTTCAAATTACTTGTCGCAGAAATGAATGTATCTAAAACTAAAATACATCTAAATACATCCATACCTGCGACAAGTAATTCGGAACGGAGAAAGTATTACAACGCGGATTACAAGGCGTTTCATCGGCGTCCACCTATGAGCTAATCGGACTACTCGCCGTTTGCCCACTCATGTGCCATCGTGAAGGTTGCCGCCAAATCTCCTCGCAGTACACCCGCCTGCATCCAAGCCTTACTTTCGCTCGCGATCCGGTCCAGAAGTCGTTTCTGCTAATGGATATGGCGTGTCGACTTGATAAAACAAGGTGCTACTAGGATCTTGATTATGTCGGCTAACAACGCTGAACGCGCCGGTTGATTCGACATCTATGACAAGTTCCTGAGACAACTCATGAGCAGATATTCAGTCATTCGGTGGTTTGGAGTGTTTTCCTTCCTGGTACAGTAGAAAAGAAGAGCATCTATATAAGACCTTCCTATATGTCATCGGACCCTTCCTATACTCCGGCAGGTGGCCTGGTCACGAAAATGTTACCTAACCGGACACTTCAAACCGACCATATATGTCCGAGCAGTTCGCCAGCTCCATATAGAACCCATTTGTGGGGTAAATATGAAAACGTCTAGACACGTCCTTCACATAGAAATCGGCCCACGCTGGTCCATCTCGACTACACAAATATGTGTTTCTATCTGCATCCCGTATCAAACTCTAGGCACTCCACTTTCAGACCGCTCAGCTCAACCCCCAAGCTTCTTTTTGGCAATTTTCGGCATGGCGGGCAGCGGACACGAACGGCGCGTGACCTTGCAAAGAATCAAACCCGGGCATTGTGCGCCCTCGCCGGTGTGCCCCCAAAGAGGGGGAGGAGGAGGTCGGTGACGGACAACTCCAACACCAGCAATGAGCAGATCCGACTCGATCCATATTACATTTTCAATTGCTGCTTCGACGACGAAGACTGCAGGAGAAAGAGCAAATGCAAGGGCGGCCTTGGGTGAACTTCCTCCCTCGCTATATAATTCATACCTAGTAGAATATGTCGATTTTTGGTAGTCCGACGACATGTATAAAGTCTCTCATGTTGTGTGTTGAGCTAGTAGATAAACTATGCATGTTATCTCAGCGTTGCATGAGATTGCATGGATTTGATTCTGTCGAGGTGTACGAGTTTAAGGTTTATTTCGGACTTCACTGCTAATGACGGAGACGGTTGGTGACGGGACATGCGAGGGGTGATCGGTCACCGTTTAGGGCTTCGGTTACATCCTCTAACGGCGCAGCGTAGTCCAGATGTACTCTAAGGGAATCGTGCCACTGTGATACGGCATACCGTACTGTCGGCACAACATGGAAAGCAGACACAAGCTGACTGACTGCTCGGGCTCAGAGACAGAAACCCTGTGGGTATTACCTGGACGGTGCAGTGCTTCTGCTCCCAACACTCATGCAGTGTCCGCGAACGGCGCCTCTCCAGTGGCATCATCGCCCTGCCTGCCCGGGGCCGGAGACGGAGCCGACCGGCTGCCAGGGGAGGGGCCGCCATCAATCGCCGGCCATGCCGGGTTTGTCTGTCAGGCGACGGACTTTCTCGCGTTCGGAATGATGCGACTGTGCCTGCTGTGGCATGCGGCGCGACCGGCGACGAGAAGACTTGCCCACAGGATCGAGCGTCGACACGGTGCCGCTCGTGTCTCTCGGCCGGTTCTCCGCACGTCCCCACGGCCATGTGGTCTTGGTTGGGCCTCTAGGCGTGCCCCAAGCGCCAACCTCAAGACCCCGACTCCTGGAACCCAGGCTGGTTGCAGTACAGTGCAGCGTGTGTGTACTGTGTGGACGGCCGCTGAGTGCCGCTCACTGACCAGTGCCGCGTGCAACGACCAATATTTTAAATAGCGGGCTATGGCATTTAGCGGCGACCCTTAAAAACAGCTATAGCTAGGCTATAGCGGAGCTATAGCGGCAAATTGTACATGAAATCATTTAGCGGCAACACCCTCAAACAGCTATAGCGAGGCTATAGCCGGCTATTTAAAACTATAACAACGACTGTCCTGACAAGGCAAAACATCTTTGCTTCGGTTCAAAAAAAGAACAAGGAAATTTGAACAGGCCAAATCCGCTGGACAGGGATCAGGTGACATGCACCTTTGCATGTCACCATGTGACTTGCGGCCCAAATTCATATTTAAACATTGTAAAAAATCTGAAAAAAATCATGCATGTTCATAGCACATATTAAGATAATTCTTAAAAAATCAGATCAAAATTCGAAACATACATCAAGAAGCAAAAAAGAAAAATCTGTTATGAATAGTTGTGAATGGTTCTCTGTATACTATTCATATATGAGTTTTTCTTTTTTGTTTCTTGGTGTATGTTTCGAATTTTGATCTGAATTTTTTAGGGATTATCTTAATATGTGCTATGAATATGCATGATTTTTTTCAGATTTTTTTATAATGTTTAAATATAAATTTAGGCCGCAAGTCACACGGTGACATATAAAGATGCATGTCACCTAATCTCTGTCCAAATCCGCTGTGGAAGATGCATGGATCTGCCCAAGCCAGCACATTCAGGATAACTTCATTTCGCCCGACTTATTATTCGCGTGACCAGATGTGAACGATAAGACAATTTACCTCTCCTCATTTTTTCTCGTATATAATCATTTGCTGCTGGTTGTCTGTCCATCGTCCACACTGTGGGCCGTGCTACGTCAAGTATCGGTAGCACTCAAGTAGGCACAGCTTCACAGTCAAGTCCAAGGGTTCAGTTTACTCCCATCAAGTCAGAAAATCGTCGACTTTGCAACTTTCTTTCACATTTAACTGGTCTTTGACCTGTTTGACTCTAGTTTTATCCTAGTCAGCAGTGCCACATGCTATTTTTTTTCCAATCGGTCAAAACTAACAATCATGCTGGTAGACAAAAGCAGTGATGTTTATCCTTTTTGGACAACTAAGTGCTACTAGCTCTGTACACTAATATAATATAAGATGATTTTGCAGTTAAAGTTAAACCTTACATTAGTTTACAAAGCTAGTGTTCCCTCTCTCGTCTGTAAAGAAATATAAGAATGTTTAGATCACTATCTAAATGCTCTTATATTTCTTTACGGAGCAATCTTATTGAATAACAAGGGCTTTCCTGAATACTCAAAGTTTTAAGAAACTGCTCGAGTTTTGGCAAAAACTGGCTTACAAAGTCGCATTGATTGGTTGAAAGGCTTGAAAAAAACATAGTTTTGGGGGGATTATACCCAAGGATGACAATTTTAGCTGTGAAGCATTTCAATTTTCTGTTTGAATGACAAGTTTTAGTTTTCCGGGAGATTTTTTATGGCAATTTTAGTTGTAAAAAACGCTAGGGCGGTGTTACTTCGCGACACACATGTGCCACTTATCATTTGGGGGAATTTATTCATCGTTCGGCACAAGACAAGAATTTTTATTTCGTAACAATTAAGGTGGTAAGGAAATGGATTCCCGGAGGATCGGACTGGTCATAATCTTTTTTTTTATAAATCATAATCAGTTTCTTAAGTAGGAACAAGTGCTCGCTTTTTTGTTTTTTCTTTTGAGAAATCAATCATAATCAGTTTGTTAAGTAGGAACAAGTGGTCACAACCACCACACTCAAATCCCCAGCTTTCAACGCGTCAATGTGCGCACGAAGAAGCCCACACCGCCATTGATACGCCCAGTTGACTTCTGTCGGGGCCGAGAGCAACGGCGAACCAGATCGAAAACTGATCGATCTCGAGCTCGCCATTGCCGCAGCTCCCACGTGCTCCGAAGGTCTCGCTTGACAGCGGCACCGGTGGGGTTGTGCACCCGTCCGTGCCACTGCCACATACAGAGACTGAACTGACCGCTCCATAG
>NC_041384.1:136654391-136665128 GCF_002162155.2 Triticum dicoccoides
TGCCCATGCGCTGGAGATATGTGGCTGATTTGGTGCGAGCTTTTTGTTCGCGTCTTTGTTGCTGCTGCTGCCGCTCTCCTGTCAGGAGTGCGAGGAGGAGCTGGACAGAGCCCCTTTCTGATGCTGGAGAGGGACTGATGCGTCCGTTATTGTTGCTGGATTGTTCAGTGTTTGGTTGAGACAACAATCGGGGAAACGACTCTACAGTCATATGGTTTGCTGCTGCTGCTGCTAATAGTACTAAACCAGCATTCGATCTTCATCGGTGAATTGGATGAAGCTGTCAACTTGGTTGACGAGCTAGCATCACCATATCAGCGTCTGACAAAATAACCATGCAGCGGTATGCGTTAATCAGAAGGCTCTGCGGGCTCGTATTGTCGGCAGCTCAGCAGCGTCCACAGCAACTTTTCGCCTTTTTCTGGACATAAACCATCACCTTCTCCATAAACCTGAAACCGACATCAAACGGTAGCGAATTTGTGGTCAAGTAGACCAGACACCCCGACATAGACTTTGAATTTCTACCTTGCGCCAACCCTCCATTCATTAGAGGAATTGGACAGGACTGGCCACGCCTCCAATTGGCAGGAGAAGGCATGCCATTCTGACTCCATGAACAAAGACGTCGAACAACACACAAAAAGTGGCCAAGAGCACCTCGAGGATACATGTAGTACTATGCGGGGGATATTACAGATTTACAGGGAGCATCCTAGGTAGTGATATGAACATAGGATGGCTGCATTCCCCTAACTACGTGCTACTCGAGAAGACACGAAACCAAGCCCATATATCTACAAAAGACTGACTGATTGGGGAGGTACAAAGGGTCACAGAGGTCAAAATATAACCAACACCACGAGCCATGGAAACTTGGAAAGTAGGGGTCCTCCTTGTTCTCATACTACTGTATATCGCAAACAACCACGGGGAGCGCGTCTCCATATCATGAACAGTCTTCTTCTTAAGCGGTCCAAAAGCATCATCATCCAGAAGAAAGCCCTGCTATGCACGACCCCTAAACAAGAAAACAATTTGCTGCATGAGACAGACTGAAACCCCCAGTTCAATGCTAGTTCTTGATCTCTTCCAGACGACTATACTGACATAATACAAGTGAAAAGATCAGATAAGAAAACATCACATATGATTGTGTTCTGCAGTACCTATTCAATAGTCACAAACAAAATTACATTCTATGTTCATTAAGCTGTTAACAGGTAGGCCCAAAGCTAAGCCTTGGCATCACAATAAATACACCCTTATCTTATGAACACAGTGCTCTGTATACTTATTCTCATACTCCATCCGTAAAGAAATATAAGAGCGTTTACATAACTAAAATAGTGATCTAAACACTCTTATATTTCTTTACAGAGGGAGTATCTTGTAAGGGCATGAGCACTAGTTAAGACCTCAAACAAAAACGTGATTATGAGGATGCATAGTCATCAGTGTAGCTCAATTTTAACTAAGCATAGAGTGTGTCGTGTTGGCTATTCAACCTACTTCGGTGTAGTCTTAGAAGTCCTACAGTTTACATGGAAAAGACAAGCACTTCAAACTTCCACAGATAGAATTGAACGTCAAAATCGGTATAATGCATGGTCAACAGAAGATATTAATCCACACACTGAAAATCCTCTTCTTAACTAAAGAAAAAATTATGAAATAAATAAGTGTCTAGATGGAAATTCTTTCTACAAACAAGGACAAATTGCATAAAGCGTGCATATTGTCCTATTTTCATGTGATCATGTCAAATTCGGCAAGGAAAGTTGTTAATTGCTATAGCGTGGTCTTCATGCATGATTTGTTTAAAATGAAGTATAACTTGTCGTAGTGGTGAAAACGACTCCAAATATATGGTGCAAATGGACCCAGGTAGACAATCTTTTCAAGTTGGCTCTCAAACATTTATTTTTACAGATGCGGCATAAAGTTGGAGAATTATATAAAAATGAAGTCAAAGACAAACTAAATAGAACATGTGGCATTTAAATGGAGATAGAGCTATATGCATAAATGTCAGTTGAAGTCAAGGGCCAGCATGTATCTAGCTAAATACTTTATACTTGCTTGTTATGCATAAAATGGCTTTTCTGGCTGTTCTTCCTTTGTTTGCTTTCCATAGTGGGCACAAACAACTTTCAGGCAAAGTCCAGGGTGTTCAGCAAATGCTGATAGCATATCCACCTTACACACACAAGCCATACTCTTAGCAGTCCTTTTAGAGCAACTCCAACGGGCCGACCCAAACGGACGGCGATTTCGTCCGCTTCTTGTCCGTTTAGGTCGGCCAGACGGACACGGATGCCCGCTTCCGCATTTGGGTCGGCGCGTGCGCCCAACGCTGGCCTGAGACCCATTTTGACGGCGCCAAAACAAAATGAACACATGCATATTAAAAAAAGAAAAACAGCATTAATTAAACATTAAAGCCGGCCACGAAGGCCGGCGAGAGTCCACGCGTCCACATTTGCATTTAAAAAAAACAGCCTAAATTACGAGGAGGCGCGCTGCCCTAGGCGTCGTCGTCGTCGTCCTCGGGGTCCGTGAGGTCAATGAGCGTCAGCACCGGCCCGGCCCAGGCGAACGCCGTGTTCCAGAGCGCCGTCATGTCGGGCAGTGCCGGCGCAGGCAGTGCCGGCGTGGGGGGTTGTGCGGCCGCCTGTGCAGCTGCGGCCTGGCGCGCCGCCTTCTCGGCCTCGCGCTGCTCCTCCTCGAGGTCGCGCTCGAGCATCTCGAGGTACTCGCCGTCGCGGCGCTCCTCGGCCACCCTGATGCTGCGCCAGTGCTCGAGGTACGCCTGCTCCTGCGCCGGCGTCGCTCCCATCCAGACCGGTGGCGCGCGTACCCATTCGCGCACTACTCCCGTCCAGGAGTAGCGCTTGATGGGGGACGGCTCGGCTCCGCCTCCGTCTTGATGGGGGTCGGCGGGGCCACCGGCGGCACCACGCTGTCGCCCGCCGCGGAGAGGGCAAGGGCCTGCGCCATTGTCGCCTCGTACTGAGCCTCTTCTTCCGCCTTCGCCGCCTCCGCCCTGCGCCGCTCGTCCTCCTCGCTCTCCTGGAAGACGGTCGCAAGTGCCGCCTGGTAGGCGTCCTCCGCCGCCTGGTCCTCCTCGCGGATGACGAGTGCCGGTGGCGGCGACCTCCAGTCGACCTCGCGCACGCCCCGTCGCCTCGCCTCCTCGTGCTCGAAGGCGAACCACCTCGCCCAGTTGGGCGAGTCGGTTGCGTAGGCGGCCTCGCGGCGCTGCTCCGACGTCAGCATCGCCCGCCGGCGCCACACCTCCTCCGCGTGAGCGCGAGCCGACCGCGGCGCCACCGGCACTGGGATCCTCTCTGGATCCAGATGCCAGTCGTGCGGCAGCGTCACGTCGGGATACGGCAAAGGTTGGCGGTGCTGCGAGTGCCACTCCGCCTGGTGCACTGGCACGTTCACGCGCTGCCTCTGCCGGCGAGACGCCGGCGGAGGCGGGAGGAAAGGGGTGGCGGGGGACTTGCCCTTGGCCTTGCTGCCGCTGGCGCCGAAGAAGAGGCCCATCTCTGCTGTGGTTGTGGTGGCTAGGGTTTGCCGGCGACGAGGGAGCAAAGGATGGCAGATGTGGACGGCGAGTTTGGATGAGGACGGCCCCGCCGCACGGTCGGCTTAAAAAGGACGAGCGCCGTCGCTGACGTGTGGGCCCGTCGTCATAAATTAAGCTGACCGCGTGGGCAGCAGGTAGTTGGACGGCCGCCATGTGGGGACGCGGCGGACAACGGAAAGGCGCGCGAAGCGTCCGTCCGGCGTCCGCGCCGACGCATTTGGGGCGCAAATTTGGGCCGCAAATGCGTCGGCGCGGACGCGACGCGGACGTGATTTGGGTTTGGGTCGGCGTGTTGGGCCGCCACTTTTGTCCGCGCTGACCCAAACGGACGCAGGCGGATGAAATGGGTCGGCCCTTTGGAGTTGCTGTTACGGCCTATGCAAAACCCATAACATCTACATAGAGTTTCCTCAACAATCTGTGTGTACTCTCTTTGAACTGACTTTTTTAACTAACTGAGCCAAACGTCTTGTAGTGGATCTGTGGATGTAGAATACTCTTTTATTTCGCCCAAAGCACCATCATTCTCGCTTACACTCTCACTATAAACCTAAATATATAGGGAAGATAAGAAGTAGAAACCATGGAGGTCTCCAACATTATTCAAAAGCAATGTTCAGGAAATCGTTAACAGGTAACTGCTCGGTCGGCTGGCGAGTAGGCCATTAATAGGTGAATCGATCAGTTAATCGGCCGATAAATCAGCTACTCGGTGATCCACTGAGCAGGGATTAATCGGCCACTTAACTGATTTATTGGCCAATATTTTGAACAAGTGAAGATCATAACATGTATTCCTATATAGCATTACACTGACACGTACCGTCTGGGTCTGTGTTGGTGATGTGTCAACCAATCTGGCCTCATGTGAAACTCCAGCAGAACTAACAGATACCAAAGCCAAATCAAGATGATATCAGGGAAACAAAGGTTGTACCATAAGATCTGTATATTCCTACTTGACACAGAACTACAAAATAAAATGAAATACACCTGTTCTGCAAAGCTAAAACTTCTGGAATAGGAGCATTGGGATACCACCTACAGACTTTGCTTCCTTGCAAACACAGTTGGCCTGATGTGATGAAAAATTAGGCAAATGATATCTGATGTTTACTAAAACACGTAGACTGCAATTACCAAAGGAAACCAAAGACAAAATAAAATTGCCGAAAACAAAAAAACATCACCTTCACACAGCTTGACAGTCACGGCAACAAAGAGAATGACAACTGGTCTTTGCTGCATCTGCTGCTGCAGAGTCTCGGCTGGGAATTGATTTGCATGTGCCTCCCACAAAGCAACAACAGCCGTCTCTCTTCAAAAACATAATCAGAAAATGCACAAGCATGTAGAACAGCACAGAAGACTGTCATGAAGCAACTAAAAGTGACCAACAATGAAGCTCTATAAACATACCTGCCATCGCTTATGTACACGTTACGTACTGCCCGAGGTGCACCATTGACAGTAACAGTTTTCACATTTGAAACTTCCAGCATAAGACCAATGGCATCTGCATCAGGCACCAAAAGGCAAAAGCAATCCTAGATTAGACAGAGAAAAGAGCAGCGGCTGCACACATAATTATGGAGGCAGAATGATTCAGTCACAAATACAGATTATATACCAGACATTAGCGCTGTGTTGTTTTCACGCGATCGGAGGACTTCATAAGGAGATATCTTGTATGCATACACCGGAAAACTATCAGGCACATGTTCATCCTTGCTTATCTCTGTGTCCCTCGTGAACATTGCCATGCAAGGATGATCAACAGCCCTATAGGGCAGACTAGGGTGGACAACCTTAAAGTGGTGTATGTAATACACATCATCCTCCTTGATGCGTGACAAAAAGAGCTGTGCAAGCCACGCAGGTACTTGGCCGGCCATCATATCCCCCTATGTCATAGACATTGAACCAGCACGGTGACCTTACATGATAAAGGTAAATGAAACAAAACATTACAAAGCTACAAGTATCTCACCTGCTCATCGAGCATCACAAAATCAAGCCGCGGAATTCCTGTTAGTTGATGCTTGCTCATGTAATGTGAAATGCGCGTTATTCTGACTCGAATCCTCACCCGGTTGTTTGACGCCAGGGTCACATCCTTCAGCAAGGTGTAATCCATCTCCTGCTAACAGAAAAGGAAACAAAATCAGAGCTAAACCAAAACTAGGAAAACAATAAATGGGCATGAACCCACTAGAGGATACACGGTGTGCGACACTGCAAAAAGAACAAATCTGACATATATCCAAAAGGAGAAAGCTCTGTGCTGAATTAAACAGAGCGGAACACATAACAGAGGACTGCTACAACATGGCATGGACTGAAGAACTCAACAGATGCTTACAATCCTTAACCTTCCTTTTGTGAACAATGTAAGCTACAATATCGTGATAGACTACCTCGCTGTCAGAATCTTCTGAACAATCTGCATCATTTTTAGATTCACCCATACCACCATCTTGTCCTGAACCATCCTCTCTCTCTTCATGATCATTGGGTTCGACTCGTGCTTTCTTCGACTGTTTTTCAGCTAAGCGAGTCGAGCGCCTTATGGTGGGTGCAGGGCGCCCTTCTGTCTCGTCATCCTTCTCATCACCGTCAATTCTTCTAAGCAGTGCACGCTTCCTACTGGGTGGAGCACCCGACACCCCCACCTGCAATTCACCATCCTTGCTCCCACCGGTAACCGCCCGCACCACACGCTTCCTAGGGGTCGGCACCGCGGGAACACCATCCTTCTCGCCGCTCCTCCCGTTGCCGGCATCAGCGGCAACCCCCTCTTCCTCGCCGTCACCGACCTCGTTAAAAGAACCATACGCCTGGACTGTTTTTGGCTTGGGGCCGCCCAAACCCTCCACCAATGGACCAGAGACCTCCCCACGGGGCATGGCCTTCCACCAGCGCGCGTTCTCTGCTTCGAGGAGCGAGACCCGGGCCTCCAGGTCGGCAATGCGGGGGGACGTGGCGGCGAGCTCGGCCTCGAGGACGCATACCTTCGCCGCGACCGCCGCCGCGGCGTCCATCTCTAGCGGCGGGGACGGTCGCGGGCGACGATGCGGCGGCACCGCGGTAGAACCCTAGCGTCGGAATGCTCGCACTGGTGGTCAGACGTCAGGAGGACTGTGCCACGATTGTGTGCGGAAAGAAGAAGGAGAGGCGGCTTTGCCCTTTGCGCTTCTGGGCTGGCGACACGTGCGGTGAAATGGGCTGGGACTGGGACAGGCCGCATGGACCGCTTCTATAGGCTTTTTGCTTCACACGCTTGTTCCCCCGAACAAAAACTTCACAACCCTAAAAAAAAAAAGCTTCACAAGTTTGTGCATTCTTCGATGAGAGAATACCCTAGAGCAAGTATAATAAGGTGATGTATGCGGGCTGTAATACTTTAAATATTATATCTTAGTTGAGTTGGATGAGAGAGAAGAGGATAGCGTAAGTACGCGGGATTTACAGCCGGCTGTAGCACGGACTCTAAGAAGCTATGTGAGAGTGTATGATGGGTCATGTGGTAGAAAAATAATACTTTCTTGTAACCCACTGCTATACATGTTAGCTATTACATTAACTAAGATGACATGACAACATGTTATAGCCATCAACCTATTGTTAACCATGCTCTTATTTGGGCTTTCTTAAAAGGGAATGTCTAGGGCACATTTAGATGTACCCAACTTATTGCACATCTAAATGAGTGAATCAAGCATGAAGAAAAAAAAATAAAAAAAAAATATTCACACGAATCTCAACATAAGATCAATGATATAGGATTTAGATGTGCAATACTTATGGCACATCTAGATGTGCTTTAGCAAAACTGTTCTTAAAAATCTGCTTCCTTTTTTGCCATAAGAAAATCTTTCCTTTTTGACTTGTTCTCTCAATGGCATTTCCGTTAGTTGTAGCCACTACACCGTGAAGTGCAACATGAAACCTTATTTGGTCATTTTTTTTAAACCTGCTTTGTTTTTTAGCCCTAAAAAATCTTCCCCTTTTGATTTGTTCCCTCCACGATGTTTTCGTTAGTTTTAGCCACTTATCCCCTGAAGTGCAACACGAAAAGTAGTTCATTTCCATTAGTCCGATGTAGGTGTCGACCTCATGCTTGGTGGGAGGGCGGCCGTCAGGGAAGGACTCGAGCCAGGCGCACGCGAACGACCAAGGGGGTGTGTGGGCGGGGAAGGGGTCGGGTTTGAGGGCGTGCCCGGAGTCCGGGTGGCGCTAGCCATGGTGGTGGAACGACGTGGCGGGGGAAAGGGAGTGGCGCGTCAAGTGGCAACGCGCAAAGCAAGAGGATGGCCTGTAGTTCCGACATTCGCATCAGCTTCGGCAGAGGAGAGCCAGGGACACGAAGGAGGGGCTCATGGTTTTAGGAGGGTTTACTTGCTCGCTCGCCTTCAATTCGAAGGAAGACAACCGTAAGACGTGGATTTTTTAGAACTCATAGTACTAGTACCCATGGAGTTTCTTTTTGAAATATCGACATCTATATTTTATTAGACAAACAAATTACAACGAGTACACATGTGATCACAAGAGACATACAAAAATTATGTTAGGGGTGCTCCTGAAAAAAACGGAATCAGATAAACAGAATTGAAATTTCAAATAGGGTGCTCCTCTATTTGATGCAAGCTTAGGAGATTCGGATCACACCGTCCAGGCATCCATCTCCTTTCTTTATCTTCACACCATACATTCAAAATGTCCTGCTTTTGCTATGCGATTTGGGCTTGAGAATAATTCATAGCCAACTTAAAGAATTGACGTTCTCATCCATAGTTTACACTAGAATAAGAAATCAAGATATATCATTCAGGCACATTAAGCAGATACAACTCAAAATATCTTATAATGTTGCAGCAAGAAGGATCTTTTACGACATTTGTTTTTAAGCAATATATTCAGGACTACAACAAAAAGAAAGCACATCCAACACATCGCTCACAAGACTGACTGGAACTAGACAAGTATAACAAAATTGATGGTGTCAACCATGTGGATTGCCACCAGTGATCCACTACCGCTTGCACTTAGCTTTCGCCATTTTCTTCCTCTTCTTCTTGTCAGCCTTTGGGATCTTCGTCTTGCGAGTTTCCCTCTTCTCTTCCTTCACTTTCTTCTTGTTTTCCTTGCGAGCAGCCTTCCTTTCCTCGGGCCCCATCTTTGTGGACTCATGCCATGAACCGTCTTCGTCGGAACTACAGCAAGATTCACTGTCACCCGATGCATCTTCCTCCTTGTTCTCCAAGGAGCAGCACTTAGTTTGCAGGTCCAAGGGTTCTTCCGGTGTATTTTGTGCTGGTCGTGCTTCCTGGTTTTCGGTATGCTCATTTTTAGTCCGCACAAATCCTAACAGTGGCTGGTCATAAAGCTTATCTGCTGTTGGCTCATAACCAACAGATGGACGTTGCATCATTGACATGCTGACAATCTCTGCCTCACATTGCTTCACATAATCCAACGTCTATCAAAAAGAGCAAAGCAGATAATATTATTAGTATAAGTGAACTGTATAACATGCGCACAAACATATGAAAGAAACAAAATAAACACAAAATAGTTACAAACTCCTGTAAGAGATCTGGGAGACAAGACTAATTGGAATGAACATAGTAAACTATGTAGATGAGATAAAACAGTTACCTCAAAGGTAATGGCAATACCTTGAGTTAAAACATAGTATAAAATAGAGATGATTGACGACTAACAGATATATGCAATAAATAAATGTATGCCTCAGACTAGGATCTCTCACTGAAGAAGTGAAGATGCTCACTGTTGTAAATGACATTTCTGGCAAAGCTGCACAAAGACATAGTAATAACAATAATCATATTCCTACCTGCACCAAGACTGTCGGAGCAATTTCATCATCTGCAGCTGTATCTCCATTTTCCAGAATCTTTTGCTGAACCTGTTAACCACAATATTGTTAACCCATCGGATCGTCTGTCCAAGGATGAGCATAGTTTCACACAAAAATCGGATGATTACAAAGCATTGTAACTACTCAAAGTAAAATAAAGGCATGCCTTCTCCAGGTAATCATCAACATCATCATCAGCGATATTTTGATCCACAACGAAATTAAATAGCTCTGTTACTGTCATGACAGCAACGCCTCGTTTTTCAAAGAAATCCTGAAAACAGCATTGCACACGCATTAAATACCATGAGTTATCCATGTCTGGTCAATTTTAATTTAATTTTACTCACATTAACATGCAAACAATCTTCCTTCAGGAAATCCAAAGCTGAAGGATGGTCAAGGTCGACAGACTGTGAAACATCAATGATGTACAAGTGTCCCTGCCCAACAAGCAAATAAGAATGAAGAATCTGGTTGACTGGGAAATGAAAGAGGATAAGAAGGCTTAATCAAAAGTGCTCAACTACCTCAAAATAAAGAATGTTGTATTCACTCAAATCACCGTGGACAAGCTTGCACTTTTGGTAAAGTGTCCGCATTGTTGTAACAATCTGAAAATAAGCTGCAGTAAGTATATTGGAAAATGTTACTATAAGAGTACCCAAAAGCTAATGTTTGGGTACTATGTGGTTCCTTATTCATTCTTCTATAGGTAAAGGCCATATTCAGCTGACATTTCAACTTGCAGTTAATCTTTGCATATGCCATGTACCTCAAAGTAAGTTTCACGCAACTTGTCATCTGACAAAGCAGCATCCTTAAGTCGAGGAGCAGCCCAACCTCCTTTTCCTGAAGGAGAACCAACTCAATTTATTAGACCAAATGATAATACCTATGAAAATACTGTTCTGTGGGATGTTCTGCTACGAGGCGTATGTTTTGAACAATTATTAGGTCATGCTATGCTACCATGTTTATAGGAAAATGTTGATAGGCATTGAATAAGAAAATGTCACCACAAGTTTTACCTATAAATTCCATCACTAAAACATGAAGCCTCAAGAGCAACGGCTTCGGGCATCGGATTCCTTCTGCTCTAACTCTGAACAAGGGAGAGAAGTGTGAATCTTCCTATTTCAATAACTGAAAGCATTTTGCAAAGTATTGCAGAAGAAGATAACAATTATATAGGGTGGGAATTTAAAGAGAGAGACAGAACAAAATATAGGATAGCAACAGCTTATGCCTCCAGATG
>NC_041384.1:136665499-136669668 GCF_002162155.2 Triticum dicoccoides
GAAAAAAATTAAACCCGATTCAACAACAAAATGCCATTGAGAAACATCTTGCCAAATTACTGGAATGAAAATCAAGAATAAAGCACGCTTAATGAGAATATTTCATACCGTAAAAGATTTCGCATTTCCTTTTCAGCCCAAGTCTTCACCATTTTCCGAGGATTATGCTTGCAGTAACCATGTCTAAAACGATAATCTCCTTGAACGTATCGATCTCTATCCCTGCAACAAGGAAGTGTGTACTTTGTTCAGACGGGAACCTTTTTGAACCAAAACAATTTAGAAGTGGTGAAAGGATACAACAAAATGGCCATAAACAGCATTCTGACGTAGCTTTGAGTATCCAGTTATTATAAGACAAAGCAAGTATAACATCCATATCTTACTTAAAAACAAGCACTGAAGTTTTATAGACTTTGATTGCTAACTCACTGCCATCTGTCTTTGTTGCATGATATACATTTGCCTACAAAGGAAAGAAAAACAAATCAACTGCCACAGTTAATATTGAGTGTGTTATTCTAATTATAGATTTCTAGAATGATGAATACAAAATGCAACTTGTAGTATGGGATGCCTTTTCTATGTTCCTCTGTCAACAGCTAAAGTAGTGCCATGCTCCACATACTTTTCTCATAATATTATTTTTAAATCCGCAGGTGCAATGAAATTGGCAAGTAGCAGATGCCTTGTAGCTACGATGTGGCACTGCAAATTGAAGGTTACCTCTTTTCCGGTAGAAATGCAACCATTTATGTTATTAAAAACACCACGGTTTAACATTTTGAACAAAACCATGCGGGTTCTTGGGTCAATAGCCTGCATATAAATAAAAAATCGAATGTTCAGAAAAAGTACTTCAGTAAAACATCATTCATTACATAGACTAGAGATAAAGCATGTTTTTGTCTTTCCAGTTAATCAAAATTCATAATTTTATCTGGATGGACGAATGAGCAAGTATGCCCTGCCTATAAGAACTGAAAATATCATGCGATCATCAGATCAAGTAATCAAATCACATGTGCAATAGATTGCATTCTTTTGAGGGCCCACAATGACAAGAAATATTAATTAAACAAATTGCATAAGAGGAAAAAGAAATAGGTCAGATCCCCCCCAACCCCACCCGCGCTTATCAGCATTGAAGCAATGGTACCTAATTAGACAGGAGAACTCATAAACAGAAATGGAGTAGGCACCAAAAAGAGGAATGCTCAAACTTCAAACTAACAAATTTCTGCTTCACGAACTTACACAACCGGCAATAGAAAATGAAGCGGAACTCAAGTCTTCAATAAGAATTCTTATTCATGTACATCAAACCAAACGTTTTCTAAGTAGTAAATAAACTTTGATTTACTGCATACTTGATGAGGGGAGAAACTTTTAAAACAGACAGCCACTTGACAGAAAGCAAATTAAGGTGAAAGGCTAAAGGAAGATTCTTATTGCTAAAGGAATATGAAAGTGCATGGATTCAACTTCCAAGCAGGGAATGAAATAAGCATCACCAAACAGCAAAAAATGTACAAACCTGTTCAACTGTAGCACGATCTGCCTTCCCAGTGTTCCTTGTTTTCCCAATTGCAGTATCTCTTATGCTGTCCCTGATTGCAGTCGTCACGGAATTTGACATCCCCACGTTCATTCTACCTTCCCACTCCTGAGTGGTTCAAAACTCACGACATCAAATAATAAGCAAAAAAGGTACAACACCCAGATGAATAAAGCATCACCAGTGTTTCGTTCAGATAAAAATATCCATATGGTAAGGCACCAGTGTTACATAAAAATCAATACTGCAACAGACATCAAAACTTGAGCCTAATTATTTCAGTTAGTGGTTTGCAGAGTGACATTTGAAACTTGGAAATTCCCTAGCTGATAGTACTAGGCCTAGCTCCAATATGAAGTGCACCCGTTCTCTTCAGTAATTTTATAGGTAACCAACTTTAATCAAAAGATAGTGAACCATTGAACCCTAGTCCTTGATAGCATACACCCAATAAATGTTACAGAACAAGCCGATCAGTATACTGATCCAAGGTGAGGAGTTGAAACCGCATACCTCCAACGGAGCGGCGCGGACATGCGAGGCAAGCTTCTGTGTGCGGTTGGAGAGTGGCTGGAGTGTGCGCGCGAGCATGCCGCCGTGCGCATTCGGCCTCCGTGCCGCAGCTGCGCTTCCGGCTGCCGAGAATGTTGAGGAAAGACGCGTCGAACCATCCGGTCCCTCCGCGGCGTCGAGCCAGTCTAGGGCTTCACCCACGTCATGGTAGGACCAATACTCCTCATCATCATCGTCGTCCTCGTCCTCCTCCGCCTCCGCAGGCTCCTCGGATGCTGCTGCTGGTTTCTCTTCGGCATCCGCAAAGCGCCCATCCAACTCACCCTGCTGCAGAGCGAAGGTTTGTTGGTCGTGCAACGCTGAGGCGGCTGTGGCGACGGCGGTGGCCATGGTTGTGCGGTTCTGCGGGAACAGGGAAACGTATGAAGCATCAATACAGGGATGGGGACACCGCGATACGAGATACGCCAATTTCTAGAAACAGCAATACAGCGAGTATATGTAAAATAATTAATAAAATGTCTGCAACCAAATGCTGGGAGCCTCTTTTCAAGTCCTTACATATTCCTCCTTTGGTTTGTAGGATTTTTGTAGGAATTCTATAGGATAGGATTTGCAAAGGAAAAATTCCTTTGAAGCCCTTTGGTTTGTAGGAATGCATTCCTATTTCCATGTAGGACAGGAATCAATCCTTCACGTTTTGGAGGAAAAAAAACATTAGCCTGGACTCAATGGAAAAAATCCTATCCTATGCATCAAATGACATCTCTTTCTCTATAGGAATTGACATGCATGTCATCTCACTTCCTATGATTTTCCTATTCTTATAAAATTCCTATCCTATGAACCAAAGAAGTCCCAGCCATTCCAAAGTCTACTAGTATGATTGCACCTTTGATGTCCCTACATGTTGTGTAGCGGTCCAGCACTAGCTCCCAGCAGCAAAGCCGCAACCAGCTCACACGCACGCAGTCAGCAAGCACACGCAGCAGCAAGCAAAGCTCCCAGCGGCGAGCGCACCGGAGGAGCACGACATGCAGGAGGCAACAGCGCGGTATGACCGGAGGAGAGCAAGATTAAGAAGTTACCTTGCTGGCGATGGGCGGCGGAGGCGCCTACAGGCGGCGGCGGCGGCGCGCTCGTGCGGGCGCTCGATACAACCTTGTGTCCTGTTCTGTTAGAAAAGAAAAACTGAACTGGCAATTAGGGTTAGCAGGTGGGCTTCTACTGAACTCGATTCCCGGAGGGCGCGACTATGTCTCGCTTATAAGTAGCAGGTTGTAGCGCAGCCTCGCGTCAAGCAGCCTAGCGCAGACCACAGTCCTTCAGCACTTTTTCTTCTTCTGTCCTTTTCACATTCTTCCAATCTTTTGTTAGTTTTGCCTATATTTCGAAATATACAAAGTATATCTATTTTTTAACACACTATAGATGCGACGCTAATGCATACACTCATCCTTGTGAACACACACATACCCTACCCCTATGAACATCTCTGAAAGACTGAGTCGACACATCATCTTAAAATTGATGAAGTCGCCACAGAGACCTTTTTAGTCGATGAAAATGTCTTCTCACACTGAACGCACATCGCCAGAAGGCCTGAAATAAATTCAGAAAATATGAGCATCAATATCAAGTCTAGAATTTGAACCCTGGTGAGCTGACAATATCACTGTCTCCTAACAATCCAACCACTGATTGATTTGCCTAAATATATCTATCATAAAAACCACTTATAAACAAAAATGAAAATGTTAATCGTGCATTTGAAAAATACTAAATGGTTATAGAAAAAATATGTTTATTGTATACAAAAAATATATAATGTGTATGAAAAAGGACATTAAAACATATATGTAAACATGTTAATAATGTATTTTATAAATATTAAACATGTATATAAAATAGGGTCCTGATGTATGCTAAAAATGTACAATGTGTTTGGAAAAGGTTGACATAAAAAATATGTTTTGAATTTTTTTAATCATGTATTTATAAAATATTAAACCTGAATTTGAAAAATATTCATGATTTATAACAAAAAATGAACAATTTGTATGAAAAAAATATACATAAAAAAATATATGTTTTCGGA
>NC_041384.1:136670166-136678941 GCF_002162155.2 Triticum dicoccoides
TTTTCATAATGTATTAGGAAAATATATTATATAAAAAATATTTCTAATGTATACATAAAATATAGAATGTGTGTGAATTTTTTTGAAATCAAAATATATGTTTGGAAAAAGTATTAACCATATATTTGAATAAAATCTATTTGTATAGAAAATAGTACTCAACTTGTATAGAAAAAATATTTTAATGTATACAAAAAATGTTTCATGTATTTAAGAAAATGTTCCTGTTGTATATGAAAAAGAAATAAAAAACGAATGAAACCCAAGAAATAAAAATTAAAGAAACTAGTGAAAACCGTTGCAAAAGAATGAAACCCGATAAAGAAACAAAAAAAACTGATGAAAAGCAAGAAAGAAACCAAGAAAATGGGATAAAAGTAAAGAAAATAGAAAGAAAAAAGAAAGAGAAAAGACCAGTGAAAACAAAGAAAAGAAACAAAGAAAACCAAAAAAAGCAAAGAAAAGAGTAGAAACAGAGAAATAACGAAGGAAACCTGTGAAAAAGGAAAACCGAAAAAACTAAAACAGAAAAGAACAGTAGAGAAAGGACTGGAACCAACGAACATCACACAATCGAGGGACGAGAAGACATCGATTGAAAAAAATGCCAAAAATAGGCCGGCGCAGAAACAACGGAAGAGGGAGAATCCTCCGCTTGAGAGCAGGCAGCTTCCAGCCTGTTATAAGCGAGATATATAGCTCTCACGCTTCCCTGAAGCGTATTGACATTATTTATTTATTTCAATTGGAAAAGCTTGGTCATCTCCTATTGGGCGCTTAACACGCCAGATACTGCCTTTTTTTGTATATAAAAGGTGAGCGCTTGTTTTGTAGTGGGCTAGCCCATGTACGTTGCGACATAGATTCGGTTTTTGGGAAGCTTCTGGCTTCTCCTTTTCTTTTTTGTTCTACTTTTTCCTGCTAGTTTTTCGTTTTTTTGGTTTTTGTTTGATGTTTATTCATTTTTATTTTATTGAAAATCACGAAAAAAAATTCCAATTGTCAACTTTTTTGTTTTTGTCAACTTTTTTTAAACCCACAAACTTTTTCAAATCTGTGATCTTTTTCAAATTTATAATCATTTTTTTAAAATTCACAAATTATTTTAAAATTTATGAGTATTTTTCAAATTCATGAATTTTCTTTATTTCACGAACTTATTTCAACTTCACAAAGTTTTCCTCAAATTCATGAACCTTTTCAATTCACGACATGGGAATACTCAGAATAGGTCGAGGATCTCGGTCGACCCTGACTTCCTACTGCCCTCGGCTAATTTGAGTGTGTGATAATGGACAAGCGAACGTCCTGCTCACGCCGGAGTTTAAGAACCTTGCGCTATCCCATGTCAAGGATGCGCAAGCGAAAAGCGTGGCAATGGAAATCGAGGCAACCGAAGCCGTCCTTACCTGTGGGTTCCCTTCCAAGTGTAGGAAGAGTGTGTAATTCCAACCCTACTAGAAGGTCGTGGACTAACTGAGTGCTAGAGACCTATAACCCAAACTAAATTCATGCTTACATGTAGCTATTCAGATCCTAGTTGTGTCAGACTTTAGAAAATCATTGTTTAGATCTTTTTTATGAACAACTTCCACTGCCGATTTTGGGAAACACATGCTATTTTTCTTCAAAATAAACAAGACCAACCAAAAACAAAACAAAGGAGACCCTGGAAAAAGAGGGAGAAAAGACAAGAGCGGAGAAACGGAGAAGTGACGTATCGGGGCAGGAACACACCATGCCAGGAAGAATCACATGCAAATATCAAACAACAACTGCGAAGGCCTATATGCATAGCGAAGAAAGAAAAATGATGGTAAGCGAGAAGAAGACGAGCAAGAGCAACGAGGCTTAGAAGGGACCTACCTCGAATGGAGAGATAGAGGGATACGAACAGGGATAACCCAACAACAAAGCGGGAGCTCTAAATGCCCGCGAGAAGAGGTCATACTGCTAGGTGCCACCCCATGCATAGTGCAAACACAATGCGAGAGACGGGGGCAAGATAACTACAGAAAACACGAGTCACTAACCCGCGGGACCAGAAACACACGGGCCTAAGAATAGCCACATAGCCCAAAGAGCAGAGTCGCGCGATGCAAACCATGGTATAGAGAAGGCAACACAAAGATGGCAAAAGCAACACCGAAAAGCACAAATCGACACATGAAGAAAGAGAACAGGACTACCACCCCCACCAACCCAATCACCGGCCCGCATAAAATAACGACGTGATGTTTGCATGGTAAGAGGAGCACGCACATCATCTTATGTTCTTAATGCGTATAACCGTTTTTGCAACTCTCCTATAAGACAAAGACGGAGAAACGGTGCATTCTTTCGGTACATGCGATCTATGAGATGTAACAGGGCCACCGTCCTGATGTACTCACAGATACAAACTGAAAAAACAAACGACGAAATTCATAAGGTACAAACCATGAAAATTACACCATTAGCAGCTTCAAGCGATATATTTGTCGTGACAAACAATTTTGATTACATTGGCGCATGCCGACTCAGGTAACACCAAACTGAATGAACCGAGCACCACAACATCGACCCAAACTAACGAGAAGTAGGTGGCCCAATGACCTCCTGACCGGCCACCAACAACACATAAAGAGTGGTTAAATCATAAAAATTGTACCATTTGTTGGGGAACGTAGTAATTTCAAAAAAATTCTATGCACACGCAAGATCATGATGATGTATAGCAATGAGAGGGGAGAGTGTGTCCACGTACCCTCGTAGATCGAAAGCGGAAGCGTTAGCACAACGCGGTTGATGTAGTTGTACGTCTTCACAATCCGACCGATCAAGTACCGAACGTACGACACCTCCGAATTCTGCACATGTTCAACTCGATGACGTCCCTCGAACTCCGATCCAGCTGAGCTTTGAGGGAGAGTTCCGTCAGCACGACGGCGTGGTGACGATGTTGATGTTCTACTGTCGCAGGGCTTCACCTAAGCACCGCTGCAATATTATCAAGGTGGACTATGGTGGAGAGGCACTAGTGCAGAACCGGGCAATAGCACCGGTTCGTAAGGCCCTTTAGTGCCGGTTTAGGAACCGGCACTAACGTTTCGGCACTAAAGCCCCCCCCCCCCTTTAGTACCGGTTCAGCACGAACCGGTGCTAAAGGGCAACCACGTGGCACGAGTCAGCTCCGGGGGCCGGGAGCCCTTTAGTACCGGTTGGTAACACCAACCGGTACTAAAATGTTTGGGGGGTTTTTGGTTTTATGATTTCTTTTTCATTTAATTTTGTGTTTTCTATTTTAATTCTTTTTCGTTTGCTTGTATTTTACGGTACTACACATTGTACACGTTATGCACACACACACACACACACACACACACACACACACACACACACACACACACACACATATATATATATATATATATATATATAATTTCTAGTAGAACCAATCATATATATATCATCAATGTCTCACAAACCATATTAATTCACGCATACACACATGTATAGCTATATACAATTTCTCCTACATATGCATGTTGCCTTTGGAGCCAGTGGCATTAGCCAAATTGGTGCCTTCGAAGCACGATGACAATTGGAAGTGGTTCATTGGGGCGGTAGCGGGTAATAGTATTCTCCCTTCGGATTTATGACCTGGTCGAGCAAAAATCCCGCTATTTTCTCTTGAAGTGCTTCTACGTGCTCCGTTTCTAGGAGCTTGTCCCGCACCTCTTTGAACTGTTAAGAAGGAGATCAATATGCATGTGTATTAGTTGTGTGACTAGATATCGATAATGGTGTAAAAATTGTGAATAGTGTTCTGACAAGCGTACTCATTCCTGTCTTTGAGATCTGCTCCTTTCGGACGCCATCATGCGAATGTTCTCGCAAACGCAGAATGCACACAGATCAGTCCCCTGCGCCTGCTTCAGGGCCTTTATTACGAGAATGGAATTTAAGTTGATCAGATAATAATTAATCAAGCATGATAATTAAAGAGATGGCAGCTAGCTAGCTAGCTAGCTAGTACTACTTAATTACTTACCTTGGATCGAAACCATTTCAGCTTTGGTTTCCATTCGCCTTTCGTGACGCTGATGAACCTTGTCCAAGCCCTGCCTGCCGACAAAGAAAATGAATAAAGGGGTTATTAAATAGTTCATATCATGAAATGACGAATTACTAAATAGGCCGAGATATATAGTTAATAATGATTGAAATTACCTGTGACTATCCCAAACAAGATGTTATAGTCACTTTGTTTTTTAAGTAGCGAGTCCAGCATTTCAACTGTTCCGGCGTCAACTTTAATGATACACAAGATCCAGTGAAATCTGCATGCACACACGTTTGCATGTCTTAATTAAGCGGGCATATGTAAGCAAAAACATGTAGCTAGCTAGCTAGTAGGCAAAAACAGAGAATTTGTAGTACAAGAAAGTGTGACTCACTGGAAGTTGTAAGGAAGTAGTATATCTTCATTATATTTGAGGTGCTTCAAGAACTCTAGCATGCTGTCCTCTACCTCTTTTTCTTGATGCTTGTTTATTTTCCATGTGTATTCATTAACGGTGTTTGGGTCAATGAACCCAATGCCATAGCGTCCACATTTTCTCATTTCATACATCTTCATCCTGCATAATACCACAGAAAAGAATATAGTGAGGATAATTACAGGTAATGATTGATCAAAAGGATCACTACAGCTAGCTTGAGACTTAAATTACAGAAAGAAATCACTTACAGACAATAGCAACTGACAATAGATTTGTCGAGTGCGTCTTGATTGTATAACTGAAACAGTTCAGGATACTCAACGGCCACATCTTTCTCATGGTAGTAATCATCCTTCTTGACATGCACCATGAGGGACTCTCGATCGGATCTCTTGGTAATGTCCATGTACCATTGATGCAATTCATACATTCTCGTTGGGAGCTTGTTGACATCTTCTGGCTCGACCAAAGGTTGGCCCCAGACATATTTCCGTTTTATTTCCTCCTCTGTAATCCCAGGCATGTCCTCGATCTCGAGGAGTTGTCCAACAGTGATCTTGAGTTCTTCAGCCTGCATTATATGCTCCTGGGTTATTACCACATCGCCCACCTCGGGAACGTAAACTGTTTGGCCACAATAATATTGGGCGCGCGTACTGTCACGTGTTGTTGGCGGCACAACAAGCGGGGGGATCGATTGCGCCGCCTGTTTTCCCAGCTGGGCAACGGTTTTCCCGCATTTTTTGACAGTTGCTTGTTGTTTGCTCGAGCTCGAGCTCGCCTCCTTCTGTAGACGTCGTCGATGTAACTTCCTGATGTGGCGCTCATAGTTTGTGTCAATAGGCTTAGGAGCTGGTGGTTGAGCCATACGAATGAAGTGGTCAACTACTTCCACAGGCACTTTCTCCCTTGGCGGCGGTGGCGGTTTTGGTCCAAAATGGGCGTCGAGTTCTGCCTGCACTATGGCATTGGTTTGCCCCTCGGTCCTATCGTAAGCCCTCACAGGAAGAGGAGTAGTGAGGTTTGGACCATATTTATATCGCTTGCCTCCGCCTGTACTTCCTGTACTATGACCTCGACTCGTACCGCTACGCACCATAGCTGCGGGGTGTCTCTTCTGCGATTGCTGAGGCGGCGGAGACGGCTGACGGGGCTGAGTTGGACGAGGAGGAGTGGCCTGAAGCTGTGCCAGACTTGCAGTGGCCTGAGGTTGTGCCGGATTTGGAGGAGGAGTGGACGTCTGACGCTGTGTCGGACTTGGAGGAGGAGTGGCCTGACACTTTGCCGGACTTGGAGGAGGAGGAGTGGCCTCACGCGTTGGTGGACTTGGAGGAGCGGGAGTCTGCTGACTCGGTGGCGGACTTCGAAAGATGATGCAATCCTTTCTCCATAGGATGACACAATGTATGTCCTCTCCCAATGTGTGCTCGTCGTCACCTCCAGGAATGTCAAGTTGTAGCTCCGAATATGGGTCCACCACCTCATCAACCAAGACACGAGCATAGCCCGCTGGAATCGGGTTGCAATGGAAGGTTGCCTCGAGGGAATTTGAAAAAGCAACGACGTCCGCCACCTTCATGGATATGTTCTTCATTTTGAAGTGTAGCTTGCAGTTAGTGTTCTCCGTGATGTCATCCACGGGGTATCTATCCAGCACTACTGCGTCGCCCGGGGCGGAACCCATGCTGCTTCTCGGCATGGATGGGGCGGTGGTATCCAATGATGGATCATCCGCTAGCTGCTGCAGCTACTGAGACCCCCTTTGCTGGCTAAGTGAGTCGATCTGCTCCTGCTGCCGCTGGAATTTAGCTGCCAATTCCGCTTGACTTGCTTCTAGGCCTTGAAGGCGTTCATAGTCCTGCTTCCTTTGCTCCTCCTCCATCTTCCCCTTCTTCTCCTCCGCAATCTTCTTTCTCGCACGGGTTCTGTAGTCGGCGTTCCAGTCCGAAAACCCCTCATACCACGGAATAGCGCCCTTGCCTCGTGTTCTTCCCGGGTGTTCAGGATTTCCCAGGGCACGCGTAAGCCCGTCGTTCTCTCTGTTGGGCTGGAACACCCCCGATCGAGCCTCTTCTATTGCAACAAGTAGCGCATCGTTGGCTCCGTTCAGACATGCCTTCGTCGAAACATTGCCTGTCTTCGGGTCCAACTCCCCCCATGCGCATAGAACCAAGTCCTGCACCTGGGGGGCCAGCTCTTAGTAACCGGAGTGACACTTGCATCCTCCATCTCTTTCTCAGACTTTTCCCACTTAGGCATTGCCACCGCGTAGCCACCTGGCCCCAGCTTATGGAATTTATCCTTTTTTCCGGCATTCTTCTTGTTTATTCTCGACCGTTCCTTAGCTAATTCTGAATCCTTGAATTTCACGAAATTGTCCCAATGAGCACTTTGATTCTCTAGTATCCCCTCGAATACTGGAGTCTTCCTTCCTCCCTTGACGTACTTCTCCCACGTCGTTCTCTTGTGGTTCTTGAATGCAACCGCCATCTTCCTAAAAGCAGCGTCCTTGACTTTCCGCACATCTGCTTCTGTGAAATTATCTGGTAGGGTGAAATGTTCCATGAGAGTATCCCAAAGCAGTTTTTTTTGATTCTCATCGACAAAAGTAACATTTGGACGTGGCTTTGCTAGCTTTCTCCATTCTTGAAGGGAGATCGGGAGTTGGTCCTTCACAAGAACTCCGCACTGACGAACGAACTTGTCCGCAATCTTCTTAGGCGCTAATGGTTCGCCATTAGGTTTGAATACCTGGATATTGTACTTTACGCCCTCCTTCAACTTTTTGTTCGGGCCTCGTTTCGTCCTTTTGCCTGAAGATTTGCTCGATCCGGATGGCTGAAAGAAGAAAGATCGATTCGTTAATATATCTTCAACTCATTTAAAACATGCGATGATCACCAGATTCCTGCTTATATAAATATATATACCTCGCCGGTGTTTGTTGTTTCAGGATCAACATGTTCTTCGTGGTAGTTCATGACTTCATCTTCTTGGTCGTCGCGATCGAATATCATATCACCCTCTCTGGTGTTGTTTAGAAATTCGGAGCCGCCAAAATCTTCTTCATTCTGATCATCATCTGGCCCGCGTATGATATCGAACATGGTCTGTTCTCTCTCTCTGTCGGTATTGTCCGCCATAGCTTTTATTTAACTATGCCAAAAGAAATATAAAACAATTTAGTATAATCTCGAATAATAGATATAATCTCGAATACATCATCTCGAATAATAGATATAATCTCGAATACATCGTCTCGAATAATAGATTTAATCTTGAATACATCGTCTCGAATAATAGATATAATCTCGAATACATCGTCTCAAATAATATATATAATCTCGAATAAATCATCTCGAATATTATATATCGAATACATCACTAGCTAGCTAGCTAATAAAGATCGAATACTAGAGAGTAATCTAGGCGGTGGACAACCAAAGTGAAGGAACCATCACTGGATCATAGCTCGGGTGATCTCCCCAAAGAACCTGCCAGGTATTGGAGAACCTGACGTCCATAGCAACCATGTAGCGATGGACGTGCTCGTCCTCCTCCCTGACACGGCGACGTACCACCTCCGGGGGGCCGGCTCCCTCCGCACCAAAGGTGGCCCACGCGAATGCCACCAAAGGAGATGAGGGTCGACGACGGGACCCGGGGCCGGGTTCCTCACCAAGCGTCGCGCCCCTGAAGGTAGCACCTCCCAGTGCCAGCCCGGCGGAGCCCAGTCCCGGACATGGGTCCTCTGAAGCAGGACGTCATCGCGAACGGGTCGACGGCGAGGATGCGGGCCGGGCATCATCGACAACAAATACTATATGCAAATGTAACACTAATTATGCTATCATTGCATATGTCAAAATTCTATATGCTATTTCATACTAATTAAGCATCTAACACTAAAAACAGAAAAAACAACTTCTATACATCCATTAAAAATAGAAAAACAACATTATATAAAAAAATTCCATACTAATTAAACACTAATTATATCCATCTAACATGCATTCATACATATATACTAGTGAAAAAATAATAATCTGAAAAATCTAAACTAATTAAACATACACAATATGTATATACTAATTAACTTAAGGAAATGTGCGTGTGTGTGTGTTCATCATGCTTGTGTGTGTGTGTATGGGCTCGGGGAGGGGCGGCGCCCATGGTGGCCACCGGGGGCGAGGGAGAGGGGTTAGAGGGGGAGAGCTCACAGTGGGGCGACGACGACGGCGAGGCGACGGCCTGGGGCGGCGACGGGCAGGGGCGTGACGGGGCGGCGACG
>NC_041384.1:136679474-136687743 GCF_002162155.2 Triticum dicoccoides
GGCGACGGAGACGAGGGCGGCGACGGCGACGGGGGCGGCGACGGGGACAGGGGCGGCGACGGGGATGAGGGCGGCGACGAGGATGGGGGCAGCGACGGCAACGGCGCGCGACGGGGGCGGCGTTGGACGGGGGCGGCGACGGCGTCGATCAATCGGGAAGAAACAGAGGAAGAATGAAATTTTTCGAAGTGATGTATATATAGAAGGCACCTTTAGTACCGGTTGGAGCCACCAACCGGTACTAAAGGCCTGTTTTGGCCAGGCCAAGCGGCGGGAAGCACCCCCCTTTAGTACCGGTTCGTGGAACCAACCGGTACTAAAGGCCCCCCCTTTAGTACCGGTTGGTGCCACGACCCGGTACTAAAGGGTGTGCGCTGCCAGGCGAGGGGCACAAAAGTTTAGTCCCACCTTGCTAGCCGAGGGGCACTCGCACCTGCTTATAAGCCCCGCCGTCGCTGCTGTCTCGAGCTCCTCTCTTAAGCATGCCTTCTGGGCCTACCTCTTCTGCGATGCCCTGTTGGGCTTACTGGGCTAGCGGGCCTGCATCCTGGCCCAACTTGAATTTGGGTTTCTAGTCGTATGCAGGCCGCTGTGGCCCAGTAGGTGGGCTTTTTTTCTTATTTTTTTGCTTTATTTATTTTTGTGAATAACTTAACTTTGAAAATAGATTTTTCAGTGATTCTTTTTTCTTATGTTTAATATTAGTGTGTTTTATCATTATATTCAATTTGGTAATGCTTAGATTATTTAAAAAATGAAATGCCTTTGTAACGGATGAGTTTTCGTCCGAAACCCTGATACTTCGAAACAGATTGTCCATTTTGTACACGAAGTGCATCCAGTTTTTGCGGTAACCCTCTCTACTTTTTTGCACATGCTATGTGGGTGAAATTATGATACCATGCCAACTTTCATCCTTTTCTGAGTTCATTTGAAATGCTTTTCAATTTCAGGGTCATTTAGCTGAAAAAAATCAGTAAATGCATGAAAGAATTTGCTTGCACATAAAATTTCTTCGCGTTTCAAATGCCAAAACACATAACTAGCTACCCTAACTATTACAGAGATTCCCTCCTGGGTGTGAAACACAGAAGAAAGTGATGATAGTTAAGCCGATCACATCCCAGATCTTTGGGTGTGAAACTTTTTCTTCGCGTGTGTCCTTTTGCGTCGTAGCCATGGAAAATCTTCATCATTTAACGGGATGCTCGGGTCAATATTCACTGTGAATGGAGCAATTTCGTCAAACTTTTCATAATCTTCTGACTTGTCTGTCTTGTCATCCACTCCCACGATGTTTCTCTTCCCAGAAAGAACTATGTGCCGCTTTGGCTCATCGTACGATGCATTCGCTTCCTTATCTTTTCTTTTTCTTGGCTTGGTAGACATGTCCTTCACATAGAAAACCTGTGCCACATCATTGGCTAGGACGAATGGTTCGTCTGCATACGCAAGATTGTTGAGATCCACTGTTGTCATTCCGTACTGCGGGTCTTCCATTACCCCGCATCATGTCATATTGACCCATTTGCACCGAAACAAAGGGACCTTCAAACCACGTCGATAGTCAAGTTCCCATATGTCCTGTATATAACCATAATATGTTTCCTTTCCCGTCTTGGTTTCTGCATCAAAGCGGACACCACTGTTTTGGTTGGTGCTCTTCTTATCTTGGGCGATCGTGTAAAATGTATTACCATTTATCTCGTACCCTTTGGAAGTCATTATATTCGAAGATGGTAACTGGGACAGCAAGTACAGGTCATCTTCAATAGAGGTGCCATGCATGGTACGTGCTTGCAACCAGCTGGCGAAACTCCTGGTTTGTTCACGTGTAATCCAGTCATCAGACCGCTCCGAGTGTTTGGAGCGTAGCAAATTCTTGTGTTCATCCATATACGGAGCCACCAAGGCGGAATTCTGTAGAACTGTGTAGTGTGCTTCAGTGAGAGAATGTCCGTCCATACATATTATTTGTTCCCCTCCTAGCGTGCCTTTTCCATCCAGTCTGCCCTTATGCCGCGATTCAGGAACACCAATCGGCTTAAGGTCAGGAATAAAGTCAATACAAAACTCAATGACCTCCTCATTTTGACGGCCCTTGGAGATGCTTCCTTCTGGCCTAGCATGGTTATGAACATATTTCTTTAAGACTCCCATGAACCTCTCAAAGGGGAACATATTGTGTAGAAATACAGGACCCAAAACATTAATCTCTTCGCATAGGTGAACTAGGACGTGCGTCATGATGTTGAAGAAGGATGGTGGGAACACCAACTCGAAACTGACAAGACATTGCACCAAATCATTCTGTAACCTTGGTATGATTTATGGATCGATTACCTTCTGAGAGATTGCATTGAGAAATGCACATAGCTTCACAATGGCTAATCGAACATTTTCCGGTAGAAGCCCCCTCAATGCAACCGGAAGCAGTTGCGTCATAATCACGTGGCAGTCATGAGACTTTAGGTTCTGGAACTTTTTCTCTGCCATGTTTATTATTCCCTTTATATTCGACGAGAAGCCAAATGGTACCTTAATACTGAGCAGGCATTCAAAGAAGATTTCCTTCTCTTATTTGGGAAGAGCGTAGCTTGCATGACCCTGATGTATGCCATCTTTTCTGTGCATACGTTGCTGGTCCTCCCGTGCCTCAGGTGTATCTTTTGTCTTCCCATACACGCCCAAGAAGCCAAGCAGGGTCACACAAAGATTCTTCGTCACGTGCATCACATCGATTGCGGAGCGGACCTCGAGGTCTTTCCAATAGGGCAGGTCCCAAAATATAGATTTCTTCTTCCACATGGGTGCGCGTCTGTCAGCGTCATTCGGAACAGGTTGTCCACCAGGACCCTTTCCAAAGACCACCTTCAAATCCTTGACCATATCATGTACATCAGCACCAGTACGGTGGCGAGACTTCGTCCGTGATCCACCTCACCTTTGAAATGCTTGCCTTTCTTTCTTACGGGATACCTGCTCGGAAGAAATCGACGATGTCCCAGGTACACATTCTTATTAGCCAAATATATACTGTCATTATCATCCAAACAGTGCGTGCATGCGCGGTATCCCTTGTTTGTCTGTCCTGAAAGGTTACTGAGAGCAGGCCAATCATTGATGGTCACGAACAGCAACGCCTTTAGGTCAAATTCTTCCCCCATGTGCTCATCCCACGCACGTACACCTGTTCCATTCCATAGTTGTAAGAGTTCTTCAACTAATGGCCTTAGGTACACATCAATTACGTTGCCGGGTTGCTTAGGGCCTTGGATGAGCACTGGCATCATAATGAACTTCCGCTTCATGCACAACCAAGGAGGAAGGTTATACAAACATAGAGTCACAGGCCAGGTGCTATGGTTGCTGCTCTGCTCCCCAAAAGGATTAATGCCATCTGCGCTTAGACCAAACCATACGCTCCTTGCGTCATCTGCAAACTCCTTCCCGTACTTTCTTTCGATTTTTCTCCACTGCGACCCGTCAGCGGGTACTCTCAACTTTCCGTCTTTCTTACGGTCTTCTCCGTGCCATCGCATCGCCTTGGCATGCTCTTTGTTTTGGAACAAACGTTTCAACCGTGGTATTATAGGAGCATACCACATCACCTTGGCAGGAATCTTCTTCCTGGGGCGCCGGCCCTCGACATCACCAGGGTCATCGCGGCTGATCTTATAGCGCAATGCACCACATACCGGGCAAGCGTTCAAATCCTTGTACTCACCGCGGTAGAGGATGCAATCATTAGGGCATGCATGTATCTTCTGCACCTCTAACCCTAGAGGGCAGACAACCTTCTTTGCTTCGTACGTACTCTCGGGCAATTCGTTGTCCTTTGGAAGCATATCCTTTATCATTACCAGCAACTTTCCAAATCCCTTGTCAGATACACCATTCTCTGCCTTCCATTGCAGCAATTCCAGTGTGGTGCCCAGCTTTTTCTTGTCACCTACGCAATTCGGGTACAACAATTTTTTGTGATCCTCTAACATGCGCTGCAACTTCTTCTTCTCCAAATCACTTGCGCAGTTTCTCTTTGCATCGGCAATGGCCCGACCTAAATCATCAACGGGCTCATCTGATGCCTCTTCTTCAGCTTCTTCCCGCATTGCCGGCTCAGCTTCTTCCCGCATTACCGGCTCAGCTTCTTCCCCCATTGTTGTATCATCGTATTCAGGGAACCCATGGCCAGGATAGCTGTCGTCGTCCTCTTCTTCTTCATTGTCTTCCATCATAACCCCTCTTTCTCCGTGCTTGGTCCAAACATTATAATGGGGCATGAAACCGGACTTAAACAGGTGGACGTGAATGGTTCTTGACGTAGAGTAATTGTGACCATTCTTACAGTGAGCACATGGACAAGGCATAAAACCATCCGCCCGCTTGTTTGCCTCAGCCGCAAGCAGAGAAGTATGCACGCCCTCAACGAACTGGGGAGAGCATCGGTCATCGTACATCCATTGCCGGCTCATCTTCATTACACAACACCGAATAGACCAAATTAATACAAGTTCATACATAAAGTTCATACAACACTTAAATGCAACAAACAAATAACTCTCTAGCTAAAGCATTTAAATGCAACAACGAATACGATCAAGATCGCAACTAAGGTAACAATGAATCCAACAGCATAATGATACCAAGCCTCACTATCGATGGCATATTTTCTAATCTTTCTAATCTTCAAGCGCATTTTCTCCATCTTCATCTTGTGATCATCGACGACATCGGCAACATGCAACTCCAATTCCATCTTCTCCCCCTCAATTCTTTTCAATTTTTCTTTCAAGTACTCGTTTTCTCTTTCAACTAAATTTAACCTCTCGGCAATAGGGTCGGTTGGAATTTCCGGTTCACATACCTCCTAGAAAAAATTTCTATGTCAACTTGATGGGCATAATTTGTCATAAACACGAAATGCAACTAGTTTTAAAAGAGAATATACATACCACATCCGAATCATAACAAGGACTAGGGCCGATGGGGACGGATATCAAAACCATGGCACTATATGTATAACAAACAATGTACGGGTAAGATAATTATACGAGTAACTATATATCCAAATCACACAAACATCAATTTTTATATAAAATTTCATGAACTAGAGGCTCACCACAAGGTGGTGCCGGCGACGGGACGGTGCGGGCGATCGACGGTGGCTACGATGGAGATTTAGAAGGCACTAAGTAAACCACACCTACATATGCAAACTAAGTGTTATTTTTGACCTCAAATTGCATATAAATCAAATACTAGCACACACACACACACACACACACATATATATATATATATATATGTATATATATATATATATATATATATATATCCTCCCAAATTACTAAACTCACAAATTAATCACTATATAAAGCATTGCAAGAGCTAATCTAGCAATGAGAGATGAAAGGACAAAGTTGCTAACCTTTGTGATCATTTGAATGGATGGGGGCCTTCAAATCTTGACAAATTTTGGGCAAAATGTGTGATGAGCTCGAGAGGAAGAGGGGAAGAACAGAGAGGAGAGGGGAAAGGGGAAGAACAGAGCGAGCTCGGGTGGACGAAGGGTTTATGTAGGATGACCTTTAGTACCGGTTCGTGCCAAGAACCGGTACTAAAGGGGCCGGAGGGGCACCTGTCTGACAACATCCTGCCACCACTCTCATTAGTACCGGTTCATGGCACGAACCGGTGCTAAAGGTTCGCCACGAACCGGTACTAATGAAAGCGGCCCGGCTAGCCGTTGGAACCAGCACTAATGTATACATTAGTGCCGGCTCAAATACAAACCGGCACTAATGTGCTTCACGTTTGACCCCTTTTCTACTAGTGAGGGGCACCACACACGGCTAAAAGATCCAAGAGATCAATTGTTGTGTCTATGGGGTGCCCCTCTCCTCCGTATATAAAGGAGGGGAGGAGAGGGTCGGCCAAGTGGAGGAGGCGCGCCCAAGGGGGGAGTCTCCTCCTTATCCTATTTGGAGAGGGAGAGGGAAGGAAGAGGAAGGAGGGAGGAAGGAAAGGGGGGGCTCCCAATTCGGATTGAGCTTGGGGGGGCGCCCCCTCCCTTGCTCCTTTCCCCTCCTTTCCACTAAGGCCCATTAAGGCCCATATACCTCCCGGAGTGTTCCGATAACCTCCCGGTGCTCCGGTATTATCCCGCTCTCACCCGGAACCAATCCGGTATCCAAATATAGTCGTCCAATATATCGATCTTTATGTCTCGAACATTTCGAGACTCCTCGTCATGTCCATGATCACATCCGGGACTTTGAACTACCTTTGGTACATCAAAAACCATAAACTCATAATATAACCGTCATCGAACTTTAAGCATGCGGACCCTACGGGTTCGAGAACTATGTAGACATGATCGAGACACGTCTCCGGTCAATAACCAATAGCGGAACCTGGATGCTCATATTGGCTCCTACATATTCTACAAAGATCTTTATCGGTCAAACCGCATAACAACATACGTTGTTCCTTTTGTCATCGGTATGTTACTTGTCTGAGATTCGATCGTTGGTATCTCAATACCTAGTTCAATCTCGTTACCGGCAAGTCTCTTTACTCGTTCCGTAATACATCATCCCGCAACTAACTCATTAGTTGCAATGCTTGCAAGGCTTAAGTGATGTGTATTACCGAATGGGCCCAGAGATACCTCCCCGACAATCGGAGTGACAAATCCTAATATCGAAATACGCCAACCCAACAAGTACCTTCGGAGACACCTGTAGAGCACCTTTATAATCACCCAGTTACGTTGTGACGTTTGGTAGCACACAAAGTGTTCCTCCGGTAAACGGGAGTTGCATAATCTCATAGTCATAGGAACATGTATAAGTCATGAAGAAAGCAATAGCAACAAACTAAACGATCAAGTGCTAAGCTAACGGAATGAGTCAAGTCAATCACATCATTCTCCTAATGATGTGATCCCGTTAATCAAATGACAACTCTTTGACTATGGCTAGGAAACATAACCATCTTTGATTAACGAGCTAGTCAAGTAGAGGCATACTAGTGACGCTTTGTTTGTCTATGTATTCACACATGTATCATGTTTCCGGTTAATACAATTCTAGCATGAATAGTAAACATTTATCATGATATAAGGAAATAAATAATAACTTTATTATTGCCTCTAGGGCATATTTCCTTCACCATTAGCAACTTCAAATGTTATATTTGACATGGCGAACAATTTCGATTACATCAGCGCATGCCGACACATGCAACACCAAACCGACCATGCCGACACAGGCAACACCAAACCGGACCAACGGAGCAGTACGATGCCGACCCGAACAAACCATGTAGCCTCCCCAAGGACCTCCTAACCAGCCACTGACAACACACCAAAAGTGGCCAGCAAACTGGACCCGGAAAGCAATAACCATCCTCGACCCAGCAACATCGCACGAGAGGTACCTGGCACAACCTGACCCAGCAAAGGCCAACAAACCGAATAAGCCATGGCAACTGTCACTCCGACCAATTCACAAAGCGGTGCATGCAGGTGCAATGGAAAAACACTACAAAAGGTGGCCCCGTATGTAACTTGCCATATTTGTATTCCAACTCTTGCCATTTTCGGCTCTAAGTTATGATATTCCCTCGTGGTTGGGTTTTGTCTTCGTTTTGCTTTTTTTCCTTGTCATGTATCTCATATCATGTCATCATGTGCATCACATTTGCATACATGTTCGTCTCATGCATCCGAGCATTTTCCCCGTTGTCCGTTTTGCATTCCGGCACTCCTACGTCCTCCGACGCCCCCTTTTGCCTCTTTTCGTGTGCGGGTGTTAAACATTCTCAGATTGGACTGAGATTTGCCAAGAAGCCTTGGTTCACTATCAGTGGACCGCCTGTCAAGTTTCGTGTCATTTGGAGTTCGTCTGATATTCCAACGGTTAACCGAGGAACCGTAAAGGCCTCGTGTGTGTTGCAGCCCAACACCCCTCCAAAGTGGCCCAAAACCCAGCTAATCCCCCTCCATCCTCTCGGTCGTTCGATCACGATCGCGTGGCCGAAAACCGCACTCCATTTGGACTCTCCTAGCCCCCTCTAGCTATAAATAGGTCTCCCCCGTTCAAAATCGCACACGAAACCCTAAAAAATTCCCCTCCGCGCCGCCGGACACGTCTGGGCGACGTCGGACGAAATCGCGCCGCCGCCCTCAGCCACTCCCGTCGCGCCACGTGGTCCCGACCACCGCGCGCCGTCGTCGGCCCGCTCGGGCCCGAGGTCGGCCCCC
>NC_041384.1:136688209-136742313 GCF_002162155.2 Triticum dicoccoides
GCCCCCGCGGCCCGCCCACGCAGCCGCGCCGCCCCGCGCCTCCTCCGACGACCGCGCCGCCCCGCGCCTCGCCGCGCGCCTCCACCCGCCGGTCATCTCCGGTGACCTCCGTCGCCTCATCGCCGTTCGCCTCCATCAGCCGCCGCGCCACGTGCGAGCGCCGCCCGCGCGACCCCGCCTCGCCTTCCGGCCAGATCCGGGCAGGTCCGGCCCGGATCCGGCGTCCCCGCGCTCCGGCGAGCACACCCTTCTCCGACTCCGGCCGTCGCGTGTCTCCTCCGACGAGATCCGGCGAACCTCGATCTACGGGCTACAGTAACCCTAGATCCCGAGGTCCATTTTTTCCATTAAGTCCCCTTTTCTGCAATTATTTTAGCACTTTTCATCATGCCATAACTCCGCATCTGTAGCTCCGTTTTGCGCGTGCAACATATCAAAATGTTCATTAGGATGTGCTCTTCATTTTGTTACATTGCACCATGCTTGTTTGAGTCCATCTTGATTCCTAAAATGCTGTTGCAAGAGTGCTATAAAATGTTAGTTTCTGTTCCTTAACACATTATGGACATTTGTCATTTTTGCCATGATTGTTGTGTGCCTCCTATGGACTTGAGCCCTACATGTGTTTTGGGCTATGCCATGCCATCTTTACAGGGATGTATACCATGTATTTTTGTGATCAATGTGGTGACTAGCACAAGCATGCAAAGTAGCTCTCGTGATGTTGCTAATTTCAGGGACTTAGAATTCTTCTAAGTCTTTTCCCTGATGTTATTTTTATGCCTTGTATTCATGTTGCTACAGAGTGATCCATGCCTCTTTTGAGCATGTTCGGTAAGGATGATTTTGAGATATTGTTATGTTCTACCCATCCATGCCTTTTTTGCAATTATGGAGTACCCTAGCATGACTCAATCTTGCTCTATTTTTGCTATAAATTGTTCCTGGCAGATTGTTTACGTGTTAATCAATTTTGCCAAGGTTGTTGTAGTTGATCCATGCATGCTATGAGATGGTTCTTGCCATGGTTAGCTTCTTGAACATGTCTTCTTGCTGGGTGTATGCTTAGTTAGTCATGAAATGCCTTGTGGTGAGTGCATCGAGCTCGCAAACATGCCTACAGAACACTGTTTATGCAATGTCCAGTTTTCTGCTAAGTCTGAATCTGTTAACGAAACTTTCTATGTTTACATGGGTGCCATCATATCTCTGATCCTTTTTGGCTTATGGTCAGTAAGGGACTTTTGTTATATGCTTTGAGTAGTTTCATGCCATGCATTGCCTTGCCATGATATGTGATACGTCCATTTTGCATCATGCTTTTATATCGATATTTATTGCATTATGGATTGTTATTTCACTTTATGTCACAATACTTACGGCTATTCTCTCTTATTTTACAAGGTTTACATAAGGAGGGAGAATGCCGGCAGCTGGAATTCTGGGCTGGAAAAGGAGCAAATATTAGAGACCTATTCTGTGCAACTCCAAAATTCCTAAAACTCCACGGAACATCTTAAAATAAATAAAGAAAAATCTTCGCCAAAGATGAAGGCCAGGGGGCCCACACCCTTCTCACGAGGGTGGGGGCGCGCCCCCTACCTCGTGGGCCCCCTGGTGGCTCTCCGACGTCCATCTTCTCCTATATGAGGTCTTTTGATGAGAAAAAAATCAGAAGGAACTTTTCGGGACGAGACTCCGCTGCCACGAGGCGGAACCTTGGCGGAACCAATCTAGAGCTCCGGCAGAGCTGTTCTGCTGGGGATACTTCCCTCCGAGAGGGGGAAATCATCACCATCGTCATCACCAACGCTCCTCTCATCGGGAGAGGGCAATCTCCATCAACATCTTCACCAGCACCATCTCATCTCCAAACCCTAGTTCATCTCTTGTATCCAATTCTTGTCTCAAAGTCCGGGATTGGTGCTAGTAGGTTGCTAGTAGTGTTGATTACTCCTTGTAGTTGATGCTAGTTGGTTTATTTGGTGGAAGATCATATGTTCAGATCCTATATGCATATTATTACCCCTCTGATTATGAACATGAATATGCTTTGTGAGTAATTACGTTTGTTCCTGAGGACAAGGGAGAAGTCTTGCTATTAGTAATCATGTGAATTTGGTATTCGTTTGATATTTTGATAAGATGTATGTTGTCTAGCCTCTAGTGGTGTTATGTGAACGTCGACTACATAACACTTCACCATTATTTGGTCCTAGAGGAAGGCATTGGGAAGTAATAAGTAGATGATGGGTTGCTAGAGTGACAGAAGCTTAAACCCTAGTTTATGTGTTGCTTCGTAAGGGGCTGATTTGGATCCATATGTTTCATGCTATGGTTAGGTTTACCTTAATACTTTTGTTGTAGTTGCGGATGCTTGCAATAGAGGTTAATCATAAGTGGGATGCTTGTTCAAGTAAGAACAGCACCCAAGCACCGGTCCACCCACATATCAAATTATCAAAGTATCGAACGCGGATCATATGAACGTGATGAGAACTAGCTTGACGATATTCTCATGTGTCCTTGGGAGCGCTTTTCCTATTATAAGAGTTTGTTCCGGCTTGTCCTTTGCTACAAAAAGGATTGAGCCACCTTGCTGCACTTTATTTACTTTTGTTACTTGTTGCTCGTTACAATTTATCTTATCACAAAACTATCTGTTATCACTTATTTCGGTACTTGTAGGGAGTACCTTGCTGAAAACCGCTTATCATTTCCTTCTGCTCCTCGTTGGGTTCGACACTCTTACTTATCGAAAGGACTATGATAGATCCCCTATACTTGTGGGTCATCAAGACTCTTTTCTGGCGCCGTTGCCGGGGAGTGTAGAGCCTTTGGTAGGTGGAATTTGGTAAGGAAAAATTTATATAGTGTGCTGAAATTTACTATCACTTGTTACTATGGAAAGTAATTCTCTGAGGGGCTTGTTCGGGGTATCTTCACCCCGTCCAGTAGAGCAAAGATTTGCTCCTCAACCTACTGAACCTATTGAAAATGAAAATCGTTTTGAATTTCCTTCGGGTATGATGGAAAAACTGCTAGCTAACCCTTTTACAGGAGACGGAACAAAGCATCCTGATGAGCACTTAATATATGTGGATGAAGTTTGTGGACTATTTAAGCTTGCAGGTATACCCGATGATGTTGCTAACAAGAAGGTCTTCCCTTTATCTTTGAAGGGAGACACATTGATATGGTATAGGCTATGTGATGATATGAGATCATGGGACTATAAAAAGATTGAAGTTGGAATTTCGTCAAAAGTATTACCCTATGCATGTTGTTCATCGTGATCGCAATTATATATATAATTTCTGGCCTCACGAAGGAGAAAGCATCGCTCAAGCTTGGGGGAGGCTTAAATCAATGTTATATTCATGCCCCAATCATGAGCTCTCAAGAGAAATGATTATTCAAAATTTATATGCTCGGATTTCTGATAACAATCGCACCATGCTCGATACTTCTTGTGCTGGCTCTTTTATGATGAAGACTATTGATTTCAGATGGAATTTATTGGATAGAATTAAACGCAACTCTGAAGATTGGGACCTCGACGAAGGTAAGGAGTCAGGTATGACACCTAAGTTTGATTGTGTTAAATCTTTTATGGACACCGATATTTTCCGTAAGTTTAGCACTAAATATGGACTTGACTCTGAGATAGTAGCTTCTTTCTGTGAATCTTTTGCTACTTATGTTGATCTCCCTAAGGAGAAGTGGTTTAAATATCATCCTCCCATAGAAGTAAAAGTAGCTGCACCTATTAAAGTTGAAGAAAAGATTGTCACTTATAATGATCCTATTGTTCCCACTTCTTATGTTGAGAAACCACCTTTCCTTGTTAGAGTAAAGGATCATGCTAAAGCTTCAACTGTTGTCCGTAAAAGCAATATTAGAACTTATACACCCCCTGAGCAAGTTAAAGTAGAACCTAATATTGCTATTATTAAAGATCTCTTGTCTGATAATATTGATGGGCATGTTATTCAGTTCGAAGGTGAAACTGCTAGAATTGCTAAACCTTGTGATAAAGATAAGCATAGACCTGTGGTAGGCGTGCCTGTTATTTCTGTTAAAATAGGAGATCATTGTTATCATGGCTTATGTGATATGGGTGCTAGTGCTAGTGTTATACCTTATGACTTGTATAAAGAAATCAAGCATGAAATTGCACCTGCTGAATTAGAAGATATTGATGTCACAATTAAACTTGCCAATAGAGATACTATTTCAGCGATGGGAATTGTTAGACATGTTGAAGTCTTGTGTGGGAAAACTAAATATCCTGCTGATTTTCTTGTTCTTACTTCTCCACAAGATAGCTTTTGTCCCATTATATTTGGTAGACCCTTCTTGAACACTGTTAATGCTAGGATAGATTGCGAAAAGAATGTTGTTACTATTGGCTTGGATGATATGGTTCATGAGTTTAATTTCTCTAAATTTAGTAAACAACATCGTGAGGAAGAATTACCTAGTAAGGATGAAATTATTGGTCTTGCTTCTATTGCCGTACCTCCTAGTGATCCTTTAGAACACTATTTGCTAGACCATGAAAATGATATGTTCATGAATGAAAGAAGGGAAATAGATGAAGTATTCTTTAAACAGGAACCTATTCTGCAACACAATTTGCCTGTTGAAATTTTAGGGGATCCTCCTCCACCCAAGGGTGATCCCGTGTTTGAGCTTAAACTGTTGCCTGATAATCTTAAATATGTTTATCTTGATGAAAAGAAGATATATCCCATTATTATTAGTGCTAACCTTTCGGAGCATGAAGAAGAAAGATTATTGAAAACTCTGAAGAAGCATCATGCTGCTATTGGATATACTCTTGATGATCTTAAGGGCATTAGTCCCACTCTATGTCAACATAAAATAAATTTGGAAGCAGATGCCAAACCAGTTCATGATCCTCAACAACGTCTGAATCCTAAAATGAAAGAAGTGGTAAGAAAAGAAATACTCAAGCTTCTGGAGGCAGGTATAATTTATCCCGTTGCTAATAGTGAGTGGGTAAGTCCTGTCCATTGTGTCCCTAAGAAGGGAGGTATTACTGTTATTCCTAATGATAAAGATGAATTGATTCCACAAAGAATTATTACCGGTTATATGATGGTAATTGATTTCCGCAAATTAAATAAGGCTACTAAGAAAGATCATTACCCCTTAACTTTTATCGATCAAATGCTAGAAAGATTATGCAAACATACACATTACTTCTTTCTAGATGGTTATTCTGGTTTCTCTCAAATACCTGTGCCGGCTAAAGATCAATCAAAGACTACTTTTACATGCCTTTTGGTACTTTTGCTTATAGACGTATGCCTTTTGGTTTATGCATGTAATGCACCTGCTACCTTTCAAAGATGCATGATGGCTATATTCTCTAACTTTTGTGAAAAGATTTGTGAGGTTTTCATGGACGACTTTTCTGTCTATGGTTCCTCTTTTGATGATTGCTTGAGCAATCTTGATCGAGTTTTGCAGAGATGTGAAGAAACTAATCTTGTCTTGAATTGGGAAAAGTGCCACTTTATGGTTAATGAAGGTATTGTCTTGGGGCATAAAGTTTCTGAAAGAGGTATTGAAGTTCATAAAGCCAAGGTTGATGCTATTGAAAAGATGCCTTGTCCCAAGGACATCAAAGGTATAAGAAGTTTCCTTGGTCACACCGGATTTTACAGGAGGTTCATTAAGGACTTCTCAAAAATTTCTCGACCTCTGACTAATTTATTGCAAAAAGATATACCATTTGTATTTGATGATGATTGTGTAGAAGCATTTGAAATACTTAAGAAAGCATTAGTCTCTGCACCTGTTGTTCAGGCACCTGATTGGAATTTACCCTTTGAAATTATGTGTGATGCTAGTGATTATGCTGTAGGTTTTGTTCTAGGGCAAAGAGTTGATAAGAAATTAAATGTTATTCATTATGCTAGTAAGACTCTAGACAATGCTCAAAGAAATTATGCTACTACTGAAAAAGAGCTTTTAGCAGTTGTATTTGCTTGTGATAAGTTCAGATCTTATATTGTTGATTCTAAAGTAACTATTCCCACTGATCATGCTGCTATTAAATATCTTATGGAAAAGAAAAATGCTAAACCTAGACTTATTAGATGGGTTCTCTTGCTACAACAATTTGATTTGCATATTTTTGATAGAAAGGGAGCTGAGAACCCCGGTGCAGACAACTTGTCTAGGTTAGAGAATGTTCTTGATGACCCACTACCTATTAATGATAGCTTTCCTGATGAACAATTAAATGTTATAAGTACTTCTCGTAGTACTCCACGGTATGCTGATTATGCTAATTATATTGTTGCTAAGTTTATACCACCTAGCTTCACATACCAGCAAAAGAAAAAGTTTTTCTATGACTTGAGACATTACTTTTGGGATGACCCACATCTTTATAAAGAAGGAGTAGATGGTGTTATTAGACGTTGTGTACCTGAGCATGAACAGGAACAGATCCTACAAAAGTGTCATTCTGAGACTTATGGAGGACACCACGCTAGAGATAGAACTGCACATAAGGTATTACAATCCAGTTTTTATTGGCCTACTCTCTTCAAGGATGCCCATACATTTGTCTTGTCTTGTGATGAATGTCAAAGAATTAGTAATATTAGTAGATGTCAAGAAATGCCCAAGAATTATTCTCTTGTTATTGAACCATTTGATGTTTGGGGCTTTGATTATATGGGACCTTTTCCTGCCTCCAATGGATACACACATATTCTAGTTGCTGTTGATTACATTACTAAGTGGGTAGAAGCTATTCCAACTAGTAGTGCTGATCATAACACTTCTATTAAAATGCTTAAAGAAGTTATTTTTCTGAGGTTTGGAGTCCCTAGATATTTAATGACTGATGGTGGTTCGCACTTTATTCATGGTGCCTTCCGTAAAATGCTTGCTAAATATGATGTTAATCATAGAATTGCATCTCCTTATCACCCACAGTCTAGTGGTCAAGTAGAGTTGAGCAATAGAGAGCTCAAATTAATTTTGCAAAAGACTGTTAATAGGTCTAGAAAGAATTGGTCTAAGAAACTTGATGATGCATTATCGGCTTATAGAACTGCATATAAAAATCCTATGGGTATGTCTCCATATAAAATGGTTTATGGAAAAGCATGTCACTTACCTCTCGAACTAGAACATAAGGCATATTGGGCTATTAAAGAACTCAACTATGATTTTAAACTTGCCGGTGAGAAGAGGTTATTTGATATTAGCTCACTTGATGAATGGAGAACCCAAGCTTATGAAAATGCCAAGTTGTTTAAAGAAAAGGTTAAAAGATGGCATGACAAAAGGATACAAAAGCGTGAGTTTAATGTAGGTGATTATGTATTGCTATACAACTCTCGTTTAAGATTTTTTGCAGGAAAACTTCTCTCTAAATGGGAAGGCCCCTATGTTATCGAAGAGGTCTATCGTTCCGGTGCCATAAAAATCAACAACTTCGAGGGCACAAATCCGAAGGTGGTAAACGGTCAAAGAATCAAACATTATATCTCAGGTAATCCCATAAATGTTGAAACCAATATTATTGAAACCGTAACCCCGGAGGAATACATAAGGGACACTTTTCGGAACATTTCAGACTCCGAAAAGGAATAGGTATGTGGTACGGTAAGTAAACCGACCCCAAAACAATTTTTAAGTCAATATCTCTCTATTTTGGAATATTTAGAAAAATAGAAAAATAAGTAGCGGTCCGGCAAGGACACGAGGGCCCCACGAGGGTGGTGGGTGCGCCCTACCCCCCTGGGCGCGCCCCCTACCTCATGAGCACCTCGTGTGCCTTCCGGACTCCGTTTTCTTGCATGATACGTATTTTGGTCGGTAAAAATTCATTATATATTCTCCTGAAGGTTTTGACTCCCGTATCACGCAATTATTCTCTGTTCTTGTTTCGAGCTGTTTTTCTGACAGATCTAGATTATCATGACGTGCCCAAGTGCTTCCAAGGACAAGTTCTTCGAGAAGGTCATCAACCCTTACCTCGCGGAGGTGCTGCGACACCCTCAAACCATTGAGATGCGTGCTGGTTTGTTGCACATCCGCGATGTTGAGGGACCAAAGGGAACCGGAAGCGTGGAGACGAGGCTCGAAGCAATGGAGCAACAAGTTTTCAAATGCCAGGGGATGGTGGAGCATGGAATCAACGCTAGACACACGATGCTCGCGGAGTTCACTAACAACTACAAGCCGGATGCCAAGAACACCGAGGAGGCCATCTTCAAGCTATATGAGAAGATCGAGCACCTCCAAGCCCAAATCTATGACCTGCAAAACCAAAACTGTGAGTATGAATATAGATTCAAAAGAATGAGTTTGGCTGCAGATTCGAGGATTCCGAAGACTCGATAATCCTTCTATGATGGTGAACCTATGCCTTGGAAGATGGATGACAAGCCCGCATCATCAACAACACCTCCACCTTCTTCACCGACAAAGGAGATATAATCACATGGGTATGGGCACTCCCCTTGGCAACTGCCAAGCTTGGGGGAGGTGCCCCGGTATCGTATCACCATCACAACTCCTACCTTTACCGTTTTTCTTACTTCGATCGTATTAGTAGTATCTTGATCTAGTAGAATAAAGTTTATGGCATGATCTAGTTTTGAGTTTTGCTTTATGATCTCTCTTTGTAATCGAGTCCGTGAGCTATATATGAAGGAAATATGCCCTAGAGGCAATAATAAAGTTATTATTTATTTCCTTATATCATGATAAATGTTTATTATTCATGCTAGAATTGTATTAACCGGAAACATAATACATGTGTGAATACATAGACAAACAGAGTGTCACTAGTATGCCTCTACTTGACTAGCTCGTTAATCAAAGATGGTTATGTTTCCTAACCATGAACAAGGAGTTGTTATTTGATTAACGGGATCACATCATTAGGTGAATGATCTGATTGACATGATCCATTCCATTAGCTTAGCACCCGATCGTTTAGTATGTTGCTATTGCTTTCTTCATGACTTATACATGTTCCTATGACTATGAGATTATGCAACTCCCGTTTGTCGGAGGAACACTTTGTGTGCTACCAAACGATACATCGTAAATGGGTGATTATAAAGGTGCTCTACAGGTGTCTCCAAAGGTACATGTTGGGTTGGCGTATTTCGAGATTAGGATTTGTCACTCCGATTGTCGGAGAGGTATCTCTGGGCCCTCTCGGTAATGCACATCACATAAGCCTTGCAAGCATTGCGACTAATGAGTTAGTTGCGAGATGATTTATTACGAAACGAGTAAAGAGACTTCCCGGTAACGAGATTGAACTAGGTATTGAGATATCGACGATCGAATCTTGGGCAAGTAACATACCGATGGCAAAGGGAACAACGTATGTTGTTATGCGGTCTGACCGATAAAGATCTTCGTAGAATATGTAGGAGCCAATATGAGCATCTAGGTTCCGCTATTGGTTATTGACCGGAGACGTGTCTCGGTCATGTCTACATTGTTCTCGAACCCGTAGGCTCCGCACGCTTAAGGTTTCGATGATAGTTATATTATGAGTTTATGAGTTTTGATGTACCGAAGTTAGTTCGGAGTCCCGGATGTGATCACGGACATGACGAGGAATCTCAAAATGGTCGAGACATAAAGATTGATATATGGGACGGCTATATTCGGACACCGGAAGTGTTCCGGGTGATTTCGGAGAAAACCGGAGAGCCGGAGGGTTACCGGAACCCCCCCGGGAGAAGTAATGGGCCATATGGGCCTTAGTGGAGAGAGAGAGGGGCAGCCAAAGGTGGGCCGCGCGCCTCCTCCCCCCTGGTCCGAATTGGACTAGGAGAGGGGGCGGGCGTCGCCCCCCTTTCCCTCTCCCTCCCCACTTCTTTCCCCCTCCTAGTAGGAGTAGGACTCCTACTAGGAGGAGGACTCCTCCTTGGCGCGCCATAGAGGGCCGGCCGGCCTCCTCCCCTTGATCCTTTATATACGGGGGTAGAGGGCACCCCTTGACACACAAGTTGATCCACGTGATCATATTCTTAGCCGTGTGTGGTGCCACCTTCCACCATAGTCCTCGATAATATTGTAGCGGTGCTTAGGCGAAGCCCTGCGACAATAGTACATCAAGATCATCACCACGCCGTCATGCTGACGGAACTCTTCCCCGACACTTTGCTGGTTTGGAGTCCGGGGATCGTCATCGAGCTGAATGTGTGCTAGAACTCGGAGGTGCCGTAGTTTCGGTGCTTGATCAGTCGGGCCGTGAAGACGTACGACTACATCAACCAAGTTAACGCTTCCGTTGTCGATCTACAAGGGTACGAAGATCACACTCTCCCCTCTCGTTGCTATGCATCACCATGATCTTGCGTGTGCATAGGAATTTTTTTGAAATTACTACGTTCCCCAACAGTGGCATCTGAGCCTAGGTTTTATGTGTTGATGTTATATGCACGAGTAGAACACAAGTGAGTTGTGGGCGATATAAGTCATACTGCTTACCAGCATGTCATACTTTGGTTCTGCGGTATTGTTGGATGAAGCGGCCCGGACCGACATTACGCGTACGCTTACGCGAGACCGGTTCTCCCGACGTGCTTTGCACAAAGGTGGCTAGCGGGTGACAGTTTCTCCAACTTTAGTTGAACCGAGTATGGCTACGCCCGGTCCTTGTGAAGGTTAAAACAGCACCGACTTGACAAACTATCGTTGTGGTTTTGATGCGTAGGTAAGATTGGTTCTTGCTTAAGCCCGTAGCAGCCACGTAAAACTTGCAACAACAAAGTAGAGGACGTCTAACTTGTTTTTGCAGGGCATGTTGTGATGTGATATGGTCAAGACATGATGCTGAATTTTATTGTATGAGATGATCATGTTTTGTAACCAAGTTATCGGCAACTGGCAGGAGCCATATGGTTGTCGCTTTATTGTATGCAATGCAATCACGCTGTAATGCTTTACTTTATCACTAAGCGGTAGCGATAGTCGTGGAAGCATAAGATTGGCATGACGACAACGATGCTACGATGGAGATCAAGGTGTCGCGCCGGTGGTGATGGTGATCACGACGATGCTTCGATGGAGATCACAAGCACAAGATGATGATGGCCATATCATATCACTTATATTGATTGCATGTGATGTTTATCTTTTATGCATCTTATCTTGCTTTGATTGACGGTAGCATTATAAGATGATCTCTCACTAATTATCAAGAAGTGTTCTCTCTGAGTATGCACCGTTGCGAAAGTTCTTCGTGCTGAGACACCACGTGATGCTCGGGTGTGATAGGCTCTACGTTCAAATACAACGGGTGCAAAACAGTTGCACACGCAGAATACTCAGGTTATACTTGACGAGCCAAGCATATATAGATCTGGCCTCGGAACACGGAGACCGAAAGGTCGAGCGTGAATCATATAGCAGATATGATCAACATAGCGATGTTCACCAATGAAACTACTCCATCTCACGTGATGATCGGACATGGTTTAGTTGATTTTGATCACGTAATCACTTAGAGGATTAGAGGGATGTCTATCTAAGTGGGAGTTCTTAAGTAATATGATTAATTGAACTTAAATTTATCATGAACTTAGTCCTGGTAGTATTTTGCAAATTATGTTGTTGATCAATAGCTCGCGTTGTTGCTTCCCTGTGTTTATTTTGATATGTTCCTAGAGAAAATTGTGTTGAAAGATGTTAGTAGCAATGATGCGGATTGGATCTGTGATCTGAGGTTAATCCTCATTGCTGCACAGAAGAATTATGTCCTTGATGCACCGCTAGGTGACGGACCTATTGCAGGAGCAGATGTAGACGTTATGAACGTTTGGCTAGCTCAATATGATGACTACTTGATAGTTTAGTGCACCATGCTTAATGGCTTAGAATCGGGACTTCAAAGACGTTTTGAACGTCATGGAGCATATGAGATGTTCCAGGAGTTGAAGTTAATATTTCAAGCAAATACCCGAGTTGAGAGATATGAAGTCTCCAACAATTTCTATAGCTAAAAGATGGAGGAGAATTGCTCAACTAGTGAGCATGTGCTCAAATTGTCTGAGTACTACAATCGCTTGAATCAAGTGGGAGTTAATCTTCCAGATAAGATAGTGATTGACAGAGTTCTCTAGTCACCATCACCAAGTTACTAGAACTTCATGATGAACTATGATATGCAAGGGATAACGGAAACGATTCCCAAGCTCTTCGTAATGCGGAAATTGACGAAGGTAGAAATCGAGAAAAACATCAAGTGTTGATGGTAGACAAGACCACTAGTTTCAAGAAAAGGGCAGAGGGAAGAAGGGGAACTTCAAGAAGAATAGCAAGCAAGTTGCTGCTCAAGTGAAGAAGCCCAAGTCTGGTCCTAAGCCTGAGACTAAGTGTTTCTACTGCAAAGGGACTGGTCAGTGGAAGCGGAACTACCCCAAGTGATTGGCAGATAAGAAGGATGGCAAAGTGAACATAAGTAGATTTAATATACATGTTATTGATGTGTACTTACTAGTGTTTATAGCAACCCCTCGGTATTTGATACTAGTTAAGTTGCTAAGATTAGTAACTCGAAACGGGAGTTGCAGAATAAACAGAGACTAGTTAAGGGTGAAGTGACGATGTGTGTTGGAAGTGGTTCCAAGATTGATATGATCATCATCGCACACTCCCTATACTTTCGGGATTAGTGTTGAACCTGAATAAGTGTTATTTGGTGTTTGCGTTGAGCATGAATATGATTTGATCATGTTTATTGTAATACGATTATTCATTTAAGTAAGAGAATAAATTGTTGTTCTGTTTACATGAATAAAACCTTATATGGTTACACACCCAATGAAAATAGTTCATTGGATCTCGATCGTAGTGATACACATAATCATAATATTGAAACCAAAAGATGCAAAGTTAATAATGATAGTGCAACTTATCTGTGGCACTGCCGTTTAGGTCATATTGGTGTAAAGCGCATGAAGAAACTCCATGCTAATGGGTTTTTGGAATCACTTGATTATGAATCAATTGATGCTTGTGAACCATGCCTCATGGGCAAGATGACTAAAACGCCGTTCTCCGGAACTATGGAGCGAGCAACTGACTTATTGGAAATAATACATACTGATGTATGAGATCCGATGAGTGTTAAGGCTCGCAGCGGGTATCATTATTTTCTGACCTTCACAGATGATTTGAGCAGATATGGGTATATCTACTTAATGAAACACAAGTCTGAAATATTTGAAAAGTTCAAAGAATTTCAGAGTGAAGTGGAGAATCATCGTAACAAGAAAATAAAAGTTTCTACGATATGATCACAGAGGTAAAATATTTGAGTTACGAGTGTGAAATAGTTTTACTACTCACGCCACCTGGAACACCACAGCATAATGGTGTGTCTAAACATTATAACCGTACTCTATGATGTCTCTTATCGATCTACCACTATTGTTTTGGGGTTATGCATTAAAGACAGCTGCATTCACGTTTAAAAGGGCACCATCTTAGTCCGTTGAGACGACACAATCTGAATTGTGGTTTGGCAAGAAACCAAAGTTGTCGTTTCTTAAAGTTTGGGATTGTGATGCTTATATGAAAAGGTTTCATCCTGATAAGCTCAAACCCAAATCGGAGAAATATGTCTTCATAGGATACCCAAAGGAGACTGTTGGGTACACCTTCTATCACAAGTACGAAGGCAAGACTTTTGTTGCTAAATTCGGAGTTTTTCTAGAGAAGGAGTTTCTCTTGAAAGAAGTGAGTGGGAGGAAAGTAGAACTTGATGAGGTAACTGTACCTGCTCCCTTATTGGAAAGTAGTTCATCACAGAAATCTGTTCCTGTGACTACTACACCAATTAGTGAGGAAGCTAATGATGATGATCATGTAACTTCAGATCAAGTTACTACCGAATCTCGTAGGTAAACCAGAGTGAGATCCGCACCAGAGTGGTACAGTAATCCTGTTCTGGAAGTCATGTTACTAGACCATGACGAACTTGCGAACTATGAGGAAGCGATGATGAGCCCAGATTCTGCAAAATGGCTTGAGACCATGAAATCTGAGATAGGATCCATGTATGAGAACAAAATATGGACTTTGGTTGACTTGCCCGTTGTTCGGCAAGCCATTGAAATTAAATGGATCTTCAAGAGGAAGACGGACACTGATAGTAGTGTTACTATCTACAAAGCTAGACTTGTCGAAAAAGGTTTTTGACAAAGTTCAAGGTGTTGATTACGATGAAATTTTCTCACTCGTAGCGATGCTTAAGTCTGTCCAAATCATGTTAGCAATTGCCGCATTTTTATGAAATCTGGCAAATGGATAAACAAAACTACATTCCTTAATGGATTTAAAGAACAGTTGTATATGATGCAACCAGAAGGTTTTGTCAATCCTAAAGGTGCTAACAAAATATGCAAGCTGCAGCGATCCATCTATGGACTGGTGCAAGCATCTCGGAGTTGGAATATACGCTTTGATAAGTTGATCAAAGCATATAGTTTTATACAGACTTGCGGTGAAGCCTGTATTTACAAGAAAGTGAGTGGGAGCACTACAACATTTCTGATAAGTATATGTGTATGACATATTGTTGATCGGAAATAATGTAGAATTATTCTGCAAAGCATAAAGGAGTGTTTGAAAGGATTTTTTCAAAGAAAACCTCAGTGAAGCTGCTTACATATTGAGCATCAAGATCTATAGAGATAGATCAAGACGCTTGATATGTTTTTTTCAATGAGTACATACCTTGACAAGATTTTGAAGTAGTTCATAATGGAACAATCAAAGAAAGAATTCTTGCCTGTGTTGCAAGGTGTGAAATTGAGTAAGACTCAAAGCCCGACCACGGCAGAAGATAGAAATAGAATGAAAGTCATTCCCTATGCCTCAGCCATAGGTTCTACAAAGTATGCCATGCTGTGTACCAGATCTATTGTATACCCTACACTGTGTTAAGCAAGGGAGTACAATAGTGATCTAACAGTAGATCACTGGACAGCAGTCAAAATTATCCTTAGTGGAATAAGAAAATATTTCTCAATTATGGAGGTGACAAAAAGGTTCGTCGTAAAAAGTTACGTCGATGCAAGTTTTGACACAGATCTGGATGACTCTAAGTCTCGATCTAGATACATATTGAAAGTGGGAGCAATAAGCTAGAGTAGCTCCGTGCAGAGCATTGTTGACATAGAAATTCGCAAAATACTTACGGATCTGAATGTGACAGACCCATTAACTAAAATTATCTCACAAGCAAAACATGATCACACCTTAGTACTCTTTGGGTGTTAATCACATAGCGATGTGAACTAGATTACTGACTCTAGTAAACCCTTTGGGTGTTGATCACATATCAATGTGAACTATGGGTGTTAATCACATGGTGATGTGAACTATTGCTGTTAAATCACATGGCGATGTGAACTAGATTATTGACTCTAGTGCAAGTGGGAGACTGAAGGAAATATGCCCTAGAGGCAATAATAAAGTTATTATTTATTTCCTTATATCATGATAAATGTTTATTATTCATGCTAGAATTGTATTAACCGGAAACATAATACATGTGTGAATACATAGACAAACAAAGTGTCACTAGTATGCCTCTACTTGACTAGCTCGTTAATCAAAGATGGTTATGTTTCCTAACCATGAACAAGGAGTTGTTATTTGATTAACGGGATCACATCATTAGGTGAATGATCTGATTGACATGACCCATTCCATTAGCTTAGCACCCGATCGTTTAGTATGTTGCTATTGCTTTCTTCATGACTTATACATGTTCCTATGACTATGAGATTATGCAACTCCCGTTTGCCGGAGGAACACTTTGTGTGATACCAAATGTCACAACATAAATGGGTGATTATAAAGGTGCTCTACAGGTGTCTCCAAAGGTACATGTTGGGTTGGCGTATTTCGAGATTAGGATTTGTCACTCCGATTGTCGGAGAGGTATCTCTGGGCCCTCTCGGTAATGCACATCACTTAAGCCTTGCAAGCATTGCAACTAATGAGTTAGTTGCGAGATGATGTATTATGAAATGAGTAAAGAGACTTGCCGGTAACGAGATTGAACTAGGTATTGAGATATCGACGATCGAATCTCGGGCAAGTAACATACCGATGACAAAGGGAACAACGTATGTTGTTATGCGGTCTGACCGATAAAGATCTTCGTAGAATATGTAGGAGCCAATATGAGCATCTAGGTTCCGCTATTGGTTATTGACCGGAGACGTGTCTCAGTCATGTCTACATTGTTCTCGAACCCGTAGGGTCCGCACGCTTAAGGTTTCGATGACAGTTATATTATGAGTTTATGAGTTTTGATGTACCGAAGTTAGTTCGGAGTCCTGGATGTGATCACGGACATGACGAGGCGTCTCGAAATGGTCGAGACATAAAGATTGATATATGGGACAACTATATTCGGACACCGGAAGTGTTCCGGGTGATTTCGGAGAAAACCGGAGAGCCGGATGGTTACCGGAACCCCCTCGGGAGAAGTAATGGGCCATATGGGCCTTAGTGGAGAGAGAGAGGGGCAGCCAAAGGTGGGCCGCGCGCCTCCTCCCCCCTGGTCCGAATTGGACTAGGAGAGGGGGGGCGGCGCCCCCCTTTCCCTCTCCCTCCCCACTTCTTTCCCCCTCCTAGTAGGAGTCCAACTCCTACTAGGAGGAGGACTCCTCCTTGGCGCGCCATAGAGGGCCGGCCGGCCTCCTCCCCTTGATCCTTTATATACGGGGGTAGAGGGCACCCCTTGACACACAAGTTGATCCACGTGATCATATTCTTAGCCGTGTGCGGTGCCCCCTTCCACCATAGTCCTCGATAATATTGTAGCGGTGCTTAGGCGAAGCCCTGCGACAATAGTACATCAAGATCGTCACCACGCCGTCGTGCTGACGGAACTCTTCCCCGACACTTTGCTGGATCAGAGTCCGGGGATCGTCATCGAGCTGAACGTGTGCTAGAACTCAGAGGTGCCGTAGTTTCGGTGCTTGATTGGTCGGGCCGTGAAGACGTACGATTACATCAACCAAGTTAACGCTTCCGTTGTCGATCTACAAAGGTACGTAGATCACACTCTCCCCTCTCGTTGCTATGCATCACCATGATCTTGCATGTGCGTAGGAATTTTTTTGAAATTACTACGTTCCCCAACAATATATAATAAAGATTAGTGTTGAGTCAAGGGCTTGATTATTTTGCCATGATCTTGGGTGAATAAAAGAAAAGAGAAAAGGAATAAAAAGAAATAAAAAGTTCATATTGATCTTATTGAGAGTAATGACTTCACATAGAAAGAGTATTGTCGTGGTTTTGTCACAGTAGATGTCCTAGAGAAAGGACTTAGTCGTGGAGCCATCGCGACGGGTTAGCTTGAAGGGGTTAAAGCGGACACAAGGACGCAAGAGAGTTTATACTAGTTTGGCCCCTTCGATGAAGGTAAAAGCCTACGTCTAGTTGTGATGGAATTGATGGGGTTTCGATGACTAGGGAGCAAACAAGCTTCGCATATGTCTCCAGTTGTTGTCTGTTGTCCTTGAACCGCCGCCGGGTCGTCCCCTTATATACACGGGTGACTCTCGTCGGCTTACGGAGTCCCAATACCGGCTCATAGATGTGTTCGGTTTGGTCTCTTCTTATTCCTAACTTACAATACAGGTTAACTACTAACGCCGGTTTACGGCTGCAGGCCTTGAGCCGACCATGGGCCTTGAGCCCTCCTCTATCTTCTTGGGCTTTAACTTACTTAACTACTGACGAAGTTAACCCGACCCAGATAGGCCGGTTTACGCCCAGTAGTGATATCCCCAACATTAGGCCCCAGATTGATTTGAACGGGTTCATGTCAATCCTTTAATAAAAGCTTCATCTTCAACATCTTCTTATAAATTGGTAAACCGCCATGATTTCATCTTCTCTGATTGTTGTAAACCGGAGTGACGTCACCTGTCATAACGAAGCTATCCATTATGCTTCTTTGTTTAATAGATCGGCGGAAATCGAGGCGACAGCTCCGTTTTGTGGCCCCTTGATTGTCGCACCTGAATCATGTTCTTTCGCCTTATAAATAGGACCGAATGGTCATTTCTTTTCTCCTTCTGTGCCTTCTTCATCTTCCTCGCGTCGCCAGCCTCGGAGCTCCACCGTCGCCGTCGACCTCTACCTCATCCTTGGCCGCTGCATCAACCTGAGCGCACCAGAACATCGCAGCAACCTTCCGCATCTTCCTCAGCTCCGGTAAATCTTCTATCTTTTCCCCTGCAGATCTGATCTAGGGTTTCGCAGTTCTTCAGTGTTCATCGTCTACTTCTTGCTCATACGACAGATCTTTAGCTGAATCCGCAAATCTTTACTCTGTGCAATGATAGTTGTTTGATCTTCGCCTTAACTTATGCATCTCAAAACCATAGATCTATATGAACGTTTTGCTCATTGGTTTGGTATTGCTCCTTTGAACCTCTAAGTATTTATCTCTTTTCTAAACTTGCTTCAGATCCAATGCCATAAGGAAATCTTGTAAAACCTGTTTCTGCGTACTTGTCTATCCGCAATGCTTAGATCAGGCGGTTTAACCTTATAGAAATTTTTTCCAAACCGGTATATGCCATTAGTCCCCTTATTGAACCGCCAGATGCTTGTTGCTTCATAAAACTCCGGTTCTAATAGTTCTGTCTCCGGTTTAACAGTGCCTATACCAATGTATCTTGATCAAATGTATTTTTGAACCGGGATCTTCTACCTTGTAGATTCCATCATGGCCAAGCAAGTGTATGAGTGCAATTGGGTTCCTTCTCGCGTCACAGAGGCTAAATTGGACGATTTAGTCCTGATTGGCGCTTTAGGCAGCAAAGATACCATCCATTGGAGGGCTCCTGGCAAAGAATGCCCTCCCACACCTCGAGAAGGAGAGGTTGTTGTTTTCGTAGATCACTTAGCCCGGGGCTTTAAGCCGCCCGGTTCTAAATTTTATTGAGATGTTTTAGCCGATTTCCAGCTCCATCCACAAGATACTGGCCCCAACTCTGTTACAAATATGTGCCACTTCCAAGTGCTCTGTGAAGTGTTCTTTCAAGAGGAGCCCACAATGGAATTGTTCAGAGACCTTTTCCATCTAAACCGTCGTACTGAGTTTACTGACGGCTCCAATACGGAGTTGGGTGGCGTGGCGATTCAGAAAAGGAAAGAGGTCACATACCCTCACGCCAAACTGCATAGCCACCCCAAAGAATGGAATCAGACATGGTTCTACTGCAAAGACACCTCCCCTGCTGGTGAGAATCCCTTGCCTGGCTTTCGACCGGAGCGGCTCAGCAACACACACCCTTTTCCACAAAGATTGACTGCACATGAGAGAAGTAAATATGCTCCTCAACTGTCAAAGCTCAGAGCCTTTATGGCCAACGGTTTAACAGGGGTTGATCTCGCTCACTGTTGGATATCATGGAGCATACTGCCCCTTAGTCAGCGCTCCGGTTTGATGTGCGAGTATACTGACAGTGTTGATGACCCACTGCGACATTCAAAACTCCAGCTCTCCGATGAAGAAATCACAGAGGCTGTGCATAAGATACTGAATGAACCGGAACACGTCTGCGCTAGAACTGGCCTGCTTCCCTTCCGTGCCACCAACAAACCGCCAGCTATAAGACTTTGATTTTTCTCTTTGCTGAATCTGTTATTGATATGTCTGGTCATTGTTTTTAATATTAGTGTCTGCATAATCAGGGCAATGATCCGTTCTGGAGTAAAAAACTGCCGCAGGAGAAACCAGAAAAACCAGACAAACCGGAAAGAGCAACCCGGCAAAAGACTAAAGCTGTGAAGAAGACTGCCCACAGGAAAAGAACCACTGCATCTTCTAATCCGGCCGCTGATGATGATGTAGATAATCCAGACTTTGAGGTAGAGCTTGACTCACTTGGTTTATTTTTCATGCGTCTTATTGATGATGATATTTGTCAGGATGATGCCGAAGCCAGCCACGTGGATGTTGCAGAGGTAATTATTCTCTCTTCCGATTCAGAAACTTTGCCTTCACAAAAAATCCGCCAGGCAAACCGGAAAGTTAAATTTTCTCATCCTCTTGCTTATTTGGATCCTAAATTTCTTATGAAGACCCAACAACACGAAGCTCGTCGCACAACCCGGCACAACGGCCAGGTAGTTACCTCCGTCGGTTTACCGAATAGTCCGGTTCGGAAACGCCATTCAGAGGTCTCTAATTTGCTTGTCAGTGCTTGTCCTAAAGCGGGCTGCTTTCGTCAACCTCTTAATCCGTCTGACTCCGATTACCAGTTTACTTCCCACTCATCTTCTGGCGAGTCCTCGGCTACTCAGCTCCCACCGCTTAAAACGGTGCTTGGGTAAGCTATACTTATTGTGATGTTTGCAGTACGTCGCCTTAGAACATATGCTGTATTTGATTTTATTATTCTTCTCAGGGCCAAACCTAGGCCAAGCAAGAAAGCCCGCCTGGACAAAGCGGCCGAAGAAGATGTCGTTCTTGAAGCAGACAAGACACCCAATGCTGAAGCGGCTATTCCTGAGGATATTCCCAACGATCCACCATAGCAAGATGATGATCTTATTGCTGAAGAGAGACCTACTGATACCTCAGGTCCTATCTATCAGCCCACAGGTTCCATACGGATTGAAAGCTCCACCGGTCCAGCAAAACCTACTAACAAGCCAACAGCTCCAGTGCAAACCGGCGGTACCAAGGATGATGAGGTTGTCATTACTGGCACTGGCCATACTGAGCCAAGCAATCATGTCGCTTTATCCAAACATTCTGCCAAGGAAGAATTTGCTGCCTTTGGCAAAGGCAAGTGGAACGCTGATCTGACGACTTACGCTGCTCTGAACGCCCAAGATATCCATTCCGGCTATCTGAACCGGCTGTATACCAGCCGTGACTACGAAGTCGGTCTGGTTAATATGATGAAAGATAAATATGAGGTAACTTCCATATGCTCCTTCCTGCTTGTATGCTTCCATTCTTGCTGACTCTCCTAGCCCCCAAGGGCCGGTTTGAAATATTCTTTCAAACCAGGACTTAATAATATAAATCTTGATGCTTTGAAATTTGCTGATGTAGCCCCCAAGGGCCGGTTCAACTTAGCATAGTTAAACCGGTACTTTAAGTAATTGAAACTGCCGCATCAGAGTATATATGATCAAATAGCCATTAGCCCCCAAGTGCCAAGTTGAATACTTGTATTGATCTTGGGACTTTGTAAGCAATTGAAAGATGAAGATCGAATATGCATTAGCCCCCAAGTGCTAAGCGCATAACTTGTTATGTGGTTGGTACTTGAATCCTTCTACCGATTTGTTGAAACATATATCTGTAAGCATGCAGGCGGAGCTGAAGACGAAAGAAAACCAAGTCATCAATCTTCAAGAAAACCTGAAAACCCAACAGGCTGAAACCTCCAAAGCAAAAGAGGAATTGGCCAGTGCTTTAAGCGCCATGGAACAACTTAAGGAGAACTTCAAGAAGAAACGGGCGGATTGGGCCACTGAAAAGTCCGCTTTGATCAAACGAGCAGAGGATGCCGAGGCTGCACTAAAACCAGTGACGGATGAACTAACCAGCATAAAGCGGCACGTTCATGCCATGACCATTGCTATCTTTCGTAAGCCAGCTTGCCTTCTGAATTGGCTCTGCCTTCTTACAGAGTCGCCAGTTTATTAACCCTTTATGGTATTTCAGGGACACACATTGGTCACTTGGGGTCAGATGTGCGGAAGAAATTGAAAGCCGCCTATACATTGGTTGAACAATTGTATACTGGTGCCCAGCGGATCATCTGTACCGTGTCTCATAACAAACCGGCGCCCACTTTGATTCAAGATACTCTGATGAAACCGTCAGTGCTTCCTGCCCGGGTTGAAGAGCTGAAGAAATCTGCTGCTCGAACCGGTGCAATCAATGCCTTAATCCGGGCAAAAGCCTGGGTGCCGGATTTTGATCCTATTGAAGCGGCTCAGGGCTATCCCAGCTTGAAGGAAGACGGGTCAAAATTTGGTGAAGCGGATCTGCGAGCAATAAACCAGGAGGTACGTCCACTAGCTTGTCAATTGGCTGAGGAAGCAGACTTGTCTCATTATCAAGCATAATATGACAGTCGGAACAAGCGAATAGCTGCACCAATCCATGAATCGGAAAATCTGATCCCTCCAATCCGTAAGCATACTTATGCTCCTGATATTGACCTGTCATTGCTGATCCATGATGAAGCTGTTTTTCAAGCATTAATGGGAATCGACTGGACAACTGTGGATTTCCAGCCACTGGGTAGAGAAACGGAAGCTGAAGCGGCGCAGGATGACCCACAACCATCAGGCCAGGCTGGTGACCAAGCTTGAACCGGAAGCCGGTTTTAAAACTGCCTCTCCTTTGTGAAAAACAATTATATTATTATGGGCATCATGTTGCCTTGTAATAGGCTAGCTGATACCTTTGATGTTGATATACCTTCGTGCATAACTTGTTCTTCCTGTGGTAATGAACTTTCCAAAACACTTTCTGAAATGAGAAATTCGTCAAGTGCCACGGCGGTTGTACTGTCAGGCGGAATATGATGTCTGTATATATGAAATCAAAACATCCAAAACAAAATTTTAAGTATATGATCAAATTTTTGAGATACATAATACCTGCCATCGTTGAGTGTGAAGTTGGCTTGGCCAATCTTGAAGCGGAGTTTTGCAAACCCACACTGTTGGAGGAGATAACAGCTCCTGTATATATATATATGACGCTGGTTTACCATGTAAACCGTGCTAGGTTATAATAAACACCGTGTTACTCCATAAGAGGATGTTAACAACAAGGATCAAACCGGACAAATAGTCTCCGGATTGACATGAACTGTGTTCCGTCAATTGATTGGTTAAAAAACTTTGTCGGTTTAAAAAACACAATGAAAAGCAAAAACCCCCTTCAAAGAAAAGTGTGAAGCAAAAGCAATGACAAAACCTTTGCCAAAAAAGGTTTATTTAAGCTGATCAAATGGCATTACCATGGCCAAACACGACCAAGCTCCCATTAGGTGTAACTATGGTTCTAGTCAGCCAGGTCCCCAAATGAAACCGTGGCATTTATGCCGACCAAATGGCATGGTCATGGTTCGGGTTCGACCAAGCCCCCAAGTGATTCTGTGGCCTTAGGCCGATCAAGAGGCATGACTGGTTCAGACATGACCAAGTCCCCAAGTGATCTGGTGGCTCTCGCCTATCAAGAGGCATGGTATTGGTTCGGACACGACCAATCCTCCAAGTGATATAACACGATGCTTTTAGCAAAGCGAACTCAAGGGGTAAACCGGAGGCCGCTTTAGAGCAACTCCGTGTAACCTCACATGATGTAAAAGAACAGATACCCCGCTTTAGCTGAGGTTCCGGTTTATTATATTTAATCATAATATATACATTGTCGTAATATGTACATAAGTATAGCCAATGGCTCAGGTATAGTAAGGCCAAAGATGAGCTATATTCCACGGCCTGTTAGTCTCCTCCTCTGATGTAGGTGAGTCCTTATGCTCTCGAATATCGATCAGATAGTACGACCCGTTGTGCAGATTCTTGCTGACCATGAAAGGCCCCTCCCAAGGTGGGGATAACTTATGCATATCAGTCTGATCTTGGATGCGCCGAAGCACCAAATCTCCTTCCTGAAAGGTTCTGGTTCTGACCCGGCGACTGTGATAACGACAAAGATCCTGCTGGTAAATCGCCGATCGGGCGGCTACGATGTCACGCTCTTCATCCAACCGGTCCAAAGCATCTTGCCGTGCTGTCTCATTGTCCGCTTCAATATAAGCCGTGACACGAGGTGAATCATGACGGATATCACTGGGGAGAACCGCCTCCGCTCCATAAACCATGAAGAACGGTGTGTATCCTGTTGATCTGTTGGGTGTTGTATTGATGCTCCATAACACATATGGTAATTCTTCTACCCAACAACCCGGTGTTCTCTGCAAAGGAACCATGAGCCGGGGCTTGATGCCTCTCAAGATCTCTTGATTAGCGCTTTCTGCTTGACCATTGGACTGTGGATGTGCCACTGATGAAACGTCGAGCCGGATGTGCTCCCGTTCGCAGAACTCCTTCATAGCACCTTTGGACAAATTGGTACCATTATCTATGATAATACTGTGCGGAAAGCCAAACCGGAAAATCACCTTTTTGATGAACTAAACCACCGTGGCCGCATCACACTTGCTAACAGGTTCTGCCTCCACCCACTTTGTAAACTTGTCAACCGCCACCAGGAGGTGGGTCTTCTTATCTTTGGACCTTTTGAAAGGCCCAACCATATCCATCCCCCAAGTCGCAAATGGCCAAGTAATTGGAATCATTCTCAATTCTTGAGCCGGTACATGAGCATGCATTGAAAACCTTTGGCAACCATCACATCATCTGACCAGATCCTCCGCATCAGCATGAGCAGTTAACCAATAAAAACCATGGCGAAACGCTTTAGCCACCAGAGACTTTGAACCGGCGTGGTGACCACAATCTCCTTCATGGATCTCACGCAAAATTTCACAGCCTTCTTCAGGAGACACGCAGCGTTGAAAAGCTCCTGATATACTGCAATGATGCAACTCGCTGTTGATGATAGCCATGGACTTGGATCGCCGGATTATCTGCCGGGCTAGAATCTCATCCTCTGGCAACTCACCCCGGTTCTGGTACGCCAGGTAAGGAAGCGTCCAATCTGGAATAACATGAAGATCCGCCACCAATTGAGCCTCCGGATCAGGAATAGCCAAATCCTCTTCACCCGGGATCTTGACCGACGGGTTGTGCAGCACATCCAGAAAAACATTGGGTGGGACCGGTTTGCGCTGAGAGCCGAGCCGGCTTAAAGCGTCTGCCGCTTCATTTTTCCGCCGATCCACGTGGTCCACCTGATAGCCTTTGAAATAACCTGCGACAGTATCCACCTCACGACGATATGCTGCCATGAGTGGGTCCTTGGAGTCCCAAGTGCCAGACACTTGCTGAGCCACAAGGTCCGAGTCACCGAAGCACTTTACTCGACTTAGATTCATCTCCTTAGCCATCCGGAGACCATGGAGTAAGGCTTCATACTTAGCTGCATTGTTAGTACAAGGGAACATTAAACAGAGAACATAACAAAACTTATCACCTCGTGGGGAAGTTAATACGACTCCAGCCCCCGAGCCTTCCAACTGCCTGGATCCGTCAAAATGGACGGTCCAATACGTATGATCCGGCTTTTCTTCAGGTGCTTGCATTTCCGTCCAATCATTGATGAAATCAACAAGTGCTTGAGACTTAACCGTTGTCCGAGGCACATACTTCAAACCGTACGGCCCCAGCTCTATGGCCCACTTTGCAATCCAGCCAGTTGCTTCCTGGTTCTGGATGATATCTCCCAAAGGAGCAGAACTGACCACCATAATTGAGTGCCCTTGGAAATATTGTTTAAGCTTCCGGCTTGCCATAGAAACTCCATACACCAGCTTCTGCCAATGCGGATACCTTTGCTTGGACTCAATGAGCACCTCGCTGATATAATAGACCGGACGTTGAACCGGATGCTCCTTACCTGCCTCCTTTCGCTCCACCACAATAGCTACGCTGACCGCCCAAGATATCCATTCTGGCTATCTGAACCGGCTGTATACCAGCCGTGACTATGAAGCCGGTCTGGTTAATATGATGAAAGATAAATATGAGGTAACTTCCATATGCTCCTTCCTGCTTGTATGCTTCCTGGCCGCCCGAACATTAGCAGCAACATATAGCAGTAACGGCTCCTTGTCAATGGGAGCGGCGAGCACATGCGGATTGGCCAATTGTCGCTTTAAGTCCTCAAATGCTTCATCAGCAACAGAACTCCAAACAAACTGATCCGTCTTTTTCAACATCTAATACAAAGGGATTGCCTTCTCACCTAGGCGACTGATAAACCGGCTTAGCGCAGCAATCCGGCCTGCCAGGCGTTAAACATCGTTGATACACTTTGGTTTAGCCAGGGAGGTGATAGCCATGATCTTCTCCGGATTAGCCTCAATTCCCCTGTTGGACACTAGAAAACCCAATAGCTTGCCCGCCGGTACACCAAAGACACACTTGTCCGGATTAAGCATCATCTTGTATGTTCTCAGGTTATCAAAGGTTTCCTTCAAATCATCAATCAGAGTCTCCTTCTCCCTGGATTTAACCATGATATCATCCACGTAAGCATGTACATTACGGCCAATCTGCTTGTGAAGACAATTCTGTACACACCGTTGGTAAGTTGCCTGGGCACTCTTGAGACCGAAGGGCATAGACACATAGTAGAAGGCTCCAAAGGGAGTTATAAATGCTGTCTTCTCCTGGTCCTTAACTGCCATTTTGATCTGATGATAGCCAGAATACGCATCCAAAAAACTTAAACGCTCACAACCCGCCGTAGCATCAATAATTTGATCAATACGGGGGAGGGCAAAAGGATCTGCTGGACAAGCTTTATTAAGATCTGTGTAATCCACACACATACGCCAGGTGTCGTTTTTCTTGAGGACCAGCACCGGATTGGCAAGCCACTCAGGGTGAAAAACTTCAACAATAAAGCTAGCTGTTAAGAGCCTGGCTACCTCTTCTCCAATCGCCTTGCGTCTTTCTTCGTTAAATCGGCGGAGGAACTGTTTCACCGGTTTATATTTAGGATCCACATTAAGTGTGTGCTCGGCGAGTTACCTCGGTACACCTAGCATGTCAGAGGGCTTCCATGCGAAAATGTCCCGATTCTCACGGATGAACTCGATGAGCGCGCTTTCCTATTTCGGATCCAAGTTGGCACTGATGCTGAACTGCTTGGACGAATCGCCAGGTACGAAGTCAACAAGCTTAGTTTCTGCTGCCGATTTGAACTTCAGGGCCGGATCATGCTCCGTAGTTGGCTTCTTCAATGGAGTCATGTCCGCCGGATCAACATTGTCTTTATAGTACTTCAACTCCTCGGTGGCACAAACCGACTCTGCATAAGCCGCATCTCCTTCCTCGCATTCCAAAGAGATTTTGCGGCTTCCGTGAACCGTTATTGTCCCCTTGTGACCCGACATCTTGAGCTGCAAATACACATAACAGGGCCGAGCCATAAACTTGGCGTAGGCCGGTCGCCCAAACAGGGCATGATATGGACTTTGGATTTTCACCACTTCAAACGTCAATGTCTCCGACCTGGAATCATGATCATCCCCAAAGGCCACTTCCAGAGCTATCTTACCAACGGGATATGCTGATCTGCCAGGCACTACACCATGGAATACTGTATTAGACGGTTAGAGATTCTTATCTGTTAGTCCCATACGACGGAAGGTCTCATAGTACAGGATGTTAATGCTGCTCCCTCCATCCATGAGCACCTTGGTGAACTTATAACCTCCCACCTGAGGCGCCACCACCAGAGCCAACTGACCCGGATTATTGACCTGGGGTGGGTGATCCTCTCTGCTCCATATGATTGGCTGTTCAGACCAACGTAGATAACGGGGTATGACCGGTTCAACAGAGTTGATTGCCCGCCTCTGAACCTTCCGGTCTCGCTTGTCCAAGCTAGTGGTGAAGACATGGTACTGCCCACTACTCAACTGCTTTGGGTTGCTCTGGTAACCTGACTGTTGCTGCTGTTGGTTGTAACCACCCTGGTTGTTCTGACTATTTTGACCATTATGTCCGCCCGGATTACCATTAAATCCTGAACCGGAACTTCCTCCATCGTAACCCGGCCCGGATCCTGAGCCACCGCCAGATTCATGATCATACCGTAAATTATTAGAATTCTTGAACTCCTGCGTAATAAAGCAATCCTTCCAAAGGTGGTTTGCTGGCGCCTCCTTCGTCCCATGTCTTGGACAGGGCTGGCTTAGCAGATAGTTTAGGCGGTTTGGATTAGGGTTGGGTGCTCCATTATGATTTTTCGGCCTACCCTTGCATCGCTGGCCATTGTCCTGTGCGTTGGTATTAGCCACAAAGTCCATGTTACCATCCGCTTTACGCTTGCCTCCTCCACCATTGCCTACCTAGTGATGCTGCTGACCTTTGGAGCTGCTGTTCTTCTTCCCTTTCCCTGTCTTGTCATTATCAGATTCGGGATCCTTGGTACTATCAGAATCAGCATATTTCACCAAAGCGGCCATGAGGGTCCCCATGTCGGTGCAATGACGCTTCATCCGTCCCAATTTCAACTTCAGGGGCCCAAACCGGCAGTTGCCTTCTAGGGTTAATACTGCGGTGTCAGCGTTGATGCGGTCTGAGGAGTGCAACACTTGTGAAACCCGGCGCACCCAATGAGTCGTTGATTCTCCTTACTCCTGGACGCATGCAGCTAAGTCCACTATCGACATAGGCTGTTTACAGGTATCCTTGAAATTGCTGATAAACCGGGCTCGTAATTGGGCCCATGAACTGATAGAATTAGCTGGCAAGCTTTTTAACCAAGTACATGCCCTTCCTTCAAGCATCATGGTGAAGTATTTCGCACACGCCGTGTCATCCACATCAAGCATCTCCATGGCCATCTCATAGCTCTCCACCCATGTCTCTGGAGGTTGATCCGCCGTGTAATTTGGTACCTTGCACGGGCCTTTGAAATCCTTGGGCAGGCGCATGTTGCATAAAGCGGGGATAAGGCAAGGCACCCCCAAAGAACTAGAAGTAACACCAGGTTCGATCGAGATGGTTGGACGAACCGGCGTGAGCTGCCGAGCCTGATGCTGTGCGGCTAACTCGGCCTCCCTGCGCGCTCGGGCCCGGTTCACCACTTCCTGAGCGTCATCAGCACCACCCGTCGGGTTGTTGCCACGGGGTGCTCCACGTCGTTCATTACTCGACACTGCTGGTTCATCCATATGTCTGCTATAGCTCCGGCTTGGACGGGGGGTCGAGTGGATACGGTCGCGGTTGTACGAGTACGCTTCCTGTTGGGCCAAAGCTGTCCTCGGAAGTTCCTTGACTCGTCACGTCTCTACTGCCTGCGGCGAGTCACCTTCAATTGGAATGGCCTCCAGCCGTGCAGCAGCGGCAACAAGATTGTCCATTGGGTTGGAGTAGTGACCCGGAGGTGTTAAAGCATCCTGAGGTATAACGGCGTTTTGACGAGGCGGGTCCATCTGACGAGGCTGAACCGGTGCACCGGTCCCAGGGGCTTCTGCCCGGTTCCCCTCCAGCGGATTGCCGGCTCTTGGTCCTGGAGTGTTAAAAAGGTCTCTGGCCTCGAAAACCGGAGGTAAGCGGGATCGGTGCTTCCTCCTCATGACTTCATGCGACGCGCTCTGGTCCAACATAAGCCTGTAGGCCTGTGCGTCTAAAGCGGCCCGCTCTGCGGCCATCCTGGTGTCCTCAGCCGCCAGATCCGCCTTGGCCTGGGTGATCTGTTCCTTTACCTTTGCAATCTCCGTGTTGTGAACGTCCTGATCTGGCGGATTAACTTCCGCCATAAGCACAGCCAACGCATCAAATAGTTCTGATAGAACCTGAGCCGGCGGGCGCACAGGGCCTCCTGCCCCGGCAGCCGTCGCCGCTGCTGAACCGGAGATCGTTGCCGCAGCTGTCAAAGAATGAAGCGCTGCTTGTGTTCCGGCCATGAATATTCCAACCCGGTTGGGCAGATCAGAGGGGTCCAGAATACTGTTGCCATCGGAATAGCTCCCAATCCGGCTATCTTGTAGCTGATAAAGAGATTCGGTTTCTCCGGTCGAAGATTCTTCACCGGAACAAACGACAGTCGCCCCGCGAAATTCCGATCCGTCCTCATAACTTCCTCCATGGATGACTCCCACGAAGGCACGCTTCATGGCCGGTTTAACCCGGGCGGATTGCGCACGCTGAGCCGTCTCGACGAGGTCGGTGCAGATGTCCGGCTCAGGACCCGGTCCACCGATCTTGCCAATGAAAACGTGAATGCTACCAAAGGGGACCCGGTACCCGTACTCAATTGAGCCGGCCTCGGGGCCCCAGCCCGCGTCGTCGATGTAGAGCTTGCCGCGACGACTCTTAGTCATCTGGCCTACAGCATAGCCCTCGAGTCCTTCAAAGCGGCCCTCCAAGAACCAGAAACCATTGTGCGATAGCCCCATGGTGGGCGCCAACTGTCGTGGTTTTGTCACGGCAGATGTCCTAGAGAAAGGACTTAGTCGTGGAGCCATCGCGACGGGTTAGCTTGAAGGGGTTAAAGCGGACACAAGGACGCAAGAGAGTTTATACTAGTTCGGCCCCTTCGATGGAGGTAAAAGCCTATGTCTAGTTGTGATGGAATTGATGGGGTTTCGATGACTAGGGAGCAAACAAGCTTTGCCTATGTCTCCAGTTGTTATCTGTTGTCCTTGAACCGCCGCCGGGTCGTCCCCTTATATACACGGGTGACTCTCATCGGCTTATGGAGTCCCAATACCGGCTCATAGATGTGTCCGGTTTGGTCTCTTCTTATTCCTAACTTACAATACAGGTTAACTACTAACGCCGGTTTACGCTGCAGGCCTTGAGCCGACCATGGGCCTTGAGCCCTCCTCTGTCCTCTTGGGCTTTAACTTACTTAACTACTGACGAAGTTAACCCGGCCCAGATAGGCCGGTTTACGCCTAGTAGTAATATCCCCAACAAGTATGATGATCAAAAGTTGTTGGGAGTTAGCAGACATAGCTTTGGTCATTGTTGCAATTAATAGGAAGTAATAAGGAAAGAGAGGTTTTGACATATAGATATATTATCATTGACATCTTTTATGATTGGGAGCACTCATTAAAATATGACATGCTAAAGAGTTGATGTTGGACAAGGAAGACAACGTAATGAGTTATGTCTTTCTTATATCTAAGATAAAGTATGTTGTCATGGATCCTCTAACTTGTTGAGCTTGCCTTCCCCCCTCATGCTAGCCAAATTCTCAACACCAAGTAGAAATACTACTTGTGCTTCCAAATACCCTTAAACCAGTTTTGCATGAGAGTCCACCATATCTACCTATGGATCGAGTAAGATCCTTCAAGTAAGTTGTCATCGGTGCAAAGCAATAAAAATTGCTCTAAATGTGTATGATTGATTGGTGTGGGAGAAATAAGCTTTATACGATCTTGTGATGTGGAAGTAATAAAAGCGACGAACTGCATAATAAAGGTTCATATCACAAGGGGCAATATAAAGTGACGTTCTTTCGCATTGAGATTTTATGCATCCAACCATAAAAGCGCATGGCAACCTCTGCTTCCCTCTACGAAGGGCCTATCCTTTATTGTTATCTTCTACCTTATGCAAGAGTCACGGTGATCTTCACCTTTTCTTTTTCATTTTATCCTTTGGCAAGCTCAGCATGTTGGAAAGGACATGATATATATATATATATATATATATATATATATATATATATATATATATATATAATTGGATGTAGGGGAGCATGAACCATTATGGTTGACATTACCCTTGAGGTAAAAGGTTGTGGGGCACAACTATAAGCCCCTATCTTTCTCTGTGTCCGATTAAAACTCCGTAACCACAAGTATTGCGTGAGTGTTAGCAATTATGGAAGACTAAATGATAGTTGAGTATGTGGACTTGCTTTTTAGCTCTGACATAGACTCTTTCCGATGTTATGATAAATTGCAAATGCTTCAATGACTGAGATTATAGTTTGTTGGAGCCCAATAAGGTTTATGATTTATACTTTTGCATTGTGAATAGATCATCACTTGAACATAAGTAATCATATGACAAAATCTATATATGTTGTTGTTATGAGAATAATCATGATGCCTTCATGTCCGTATTTTATTTTTATCGATGCCTCTACCTCTAAACATGAGGACATATTTATTGTTATCGGCTTTTCGCTTGAGGACAAGCGAGGTCTAAGCTTGGGGGAGTTGATACGTCCATTTTGCATCATGCTTTTATATCGATATTTATTGCATTATGGACTATTATTTCACTTTATGTCACAATACTTACGGCTATTCTCTCTTATTTTACAAGGTTTACATAAGGAGGGAGAATGCCGGCAGCTGGAATTCTGGGCTGGAAAAGGAGCAAATGTTAGAGACCTATTCTGCGCAACTCCAAAAGTCCTGAAACTCTACGGAACATCTTAAAATAAATAAAGAAAAATCCTCACCAAAAATGAAGGCCAGGGGGCCCACACCCTTCTCACGAGGGTGGGGGCGCGCCCCCCTACCTCGTGGGCCCCCTGGTGGCTCTCCGACGTCCATCTTCTCCTATATGAAGTCTTTCGATGAGAAAAAAATCAGAAGGAACTTTTTGGGACGAGACTCCGCTGCCACGAGGCGGAACCTTGGCGGAACCAATCTAGAGCTCCGGCAGAGCTGTTCTGCTGGGGATACTTCCCTCTGGGAGGGGGAAATCATCACCATCGTCACCACCAACGCTCCTCTCATCGGGAGAGGGCAATCTCCATCAACATCTTCACCAGCACCATCTCATCTCCAAACCCTAGTTCATCTCTTGTATCCAATTCTTGTCTCAAAGTCTGGGATTGGTACTAGTAGGTTGCTAGTAGTGTTGATTACTCCATGTAGTTGATGCTAGTTGGTTTATTTGGTGGAAGATCATATGTTCAGATCCTATATGCATATTATTACCCCTCTGATTATGAACATGAATATGCTTTGTGAGTAATTACGTTTGTTCCTGAGGACAAGGGAGAAGTCTTGCTATTAGTAATCATGTGAATTTGGTATTCGTTTGATATTTTGATAAGATGTATGTTGTCTAGCCTCTAGTGGTGTTATGTGAACGTCGACTACATAACACTTCACCATTATTTGGGCCTAGAGGAAGGCATTGGGAAGTAATAAGTAGATGATGGGTTGCTAGAGTGACAGAAGCTTAAACCCTAGTTTATACGTTGCTGCGTAAGGGGCTGATTTGGATCCATATGTTTCATGCTATGGTTAGGTTTACCTTAATACTTTTGTTGTAGTTGCGGATGCTTGCAATAGAGGTTAATCATAAGTGGGATGCTTGTTCAAGTAAGAACAGCACCCAAGCACCGGTCCACCCACAAATCAAATTATCAAAGTATCGAACGCGAATCATATGAACGTGATGAAAACTAGCTTGACGATATTCCCATGTGTCCTTGGGAGCGCTTTTCCTATTATAAGAGTTTGTTCCGGCTTGTCCTTTGCTACAAAAGGATTGGGCCACCTTGCTGCACTTTATTTACTTTTGTTACTTGTTGCTCGTTACAATTTATCTTATCACAAAACTATCTGTTATCACTTATTTCAGTACTTGCAGCGAATACCTTGCTGAAAACCGCTTATCATTTCCTTCTGCTCCTTGTTGGGTTCGACACTCTTACTTATCGGAAGGACTATGATAGATCCCCTATACTTGTGGGTCATCAATATGTTCCTGTAGCATGTTGTTATCTTGCTCTAAACATTGCTTCCTGATGTTAAATCCTGACATGTTGTTATTTTCACTAAGTCTGTGAACCTGATATTTTTTTGCACTTTTGCCATGCTTGTTTGAACCTACTATTGTGTGATTTAGCCGTAGCTCAGTGTTCATATTTTTTCAAGCATCTTGAGTGGATCACTGCCATGTGCTTTGTTGTTATCTTAGAGTGCAGTATCTTAGTTTCTTGTTGCATTTTAGATGGCATCGTGCTGTTAATCGCAGAACAGTGCCATTATTGTTTTGCTTGCCATTTGCAAACCGTGCATCCGATTCCGGTGATCTTTATATTGATTTCGACCGAAATCAACTCATCTTTCCAGAAGTGCACTTGGTTTGCCAAGTTGAGGCCTGGTTCAATCTTTTCCTTCCGGAGCACGCATATGCATTGCATTTTACATCCCGCATATCATGCCATGTTTTGCATCATGTTGCTTGCGCATTGCACCGTGGTTGATTGTGTTTGCCTTTGCTTGTGTTATTGCCTTGGGTAGAGCCAGGAGATGAGTACGTGTTCGAGGAACCCGTTGAATACGCTTACGAGGATCAAGCTTACGTCAACTCGGAGAACTTTGCAGGCAAGATGACCATACCCTCGAAATCACTTCTATCTTTGCTTGCTAGTTGCTCTCTCTATTGTTATGCCTATGTTGCGATACCTACCACTTGCTATATCATGCCTCCCATATTGCCATGTCAAACCTCTAACCCACCTTGTCCCAGCAAACCGTTGTTTGGATATGTTACAGCTTTGCTCAGCCCCTCTTATAGCGTTGCTAGTTGCAGGTGAAGATTGGAGTTTGTTCCTTATTGGAACATGCTTATTATTGGGAGATCATTATTATATCTTGTTTACTTTAATGCATCTATATACTTGGTAAAGGGTGGAAGGCTCGGCCTTATGCCTGGTGTTTTGTTCCACTCTTGCCGCCATAGTTTCCGTCATACCGGTGTTATGTTCCTTGATTTTGCATTCCTTACGCGGTTGGGTTATAATGGGAACCCCTTAACAGTTTGCCTTGAATAAAACTCCTCCAGCAAGTCCCAACCTTGGTTTTACATTTGCCTAACAACTTATAACCTTCCCTTGGGTTTTCGCGAGCCCGAGGGTCATCTTTATTTTAAACCCCCCCCCACCCGGGCCAGTGCTCCTCTGAGTGTTGGTCCGAAACGAGTAGACTGCGGGGCCACCTCGGGGCAACTTGAGGGTTGGTTTTACTCGTAGGATGTCTCATCCGGTGTGCCCTGAGAACGAGATACGTGCGACTTCTATCGGGATTTGTCGGCACATCGGGCGGCTTTGCTGGTCTTGTTTTACCATTGTCGAAATGACTTATAACCGAGATTCCGAGTCTGATCGGGTCATCCTGGGAGAAGTAATATCCTTCGTTGACCGTGAGAGCTTGTGATCGGCTAAGTTGGGACACCCCTGCAGGGTTTTGAACTTTTGAAAGCCGTGCCTGTCGTGGTTCTAACTCTGACAGTGATGTAGGGGGGTATGTATGGAGAGGCTAGATCTCAGCTATTGGGAAGTTGTAAACACACCAAGATGTACGAGTTCAGGCCCTTCGCGGAGGAAGTAACAGCCCTACGTCTCGGTGCCCGGAGGCGGTCGATTGGATTACTGGTGTGTGAATAACAGAGGTGCGAACCCTTCATACTGAGGAGGGGGGTGGCTTATATAGAGTTCACCGGCCCCCTCCTGCCCCCAGTAATGCAGGGTTTTAAGGTACATTTAAGGTCGAGCGTTACTGGTAACGCCCCTAATAAAGTGCTATAATGACCATAAAGACTACTTAACAGCTGACCGTTTGCCTGCGGAGTGACTATAGGCCTCCTGGTAGTCGAGTGGTTGGCTTCATGGTCGAGTGATGGCTTCTTGGTCGAGTGTCTTGAACCTGTCGAGTGGGACACCTTCAAGTCGATTGAAAGGTGACTTCTCCTAGGGATGTACCAGGATAGGGCTCTTTGGACAGGCCCGTGCCCCTACCCTAGGTACATGGCTTCATCATTAGCCCCCGAATGGATCGAGGTTAGAGTGGGGAAAGAGTTGGAGATCTTTCCGACTGGTTCTTTGGGCTACGTGAGCGCCTCATTTTGGGCCAACCGTCACGGATGACGTCATCAACCTCTTTCAGTCGCCTTGATCCATTCCAGGCCTTTCGTCGAATGAATTTCTTTACGTGTGACATACCGAGTGTCAGCGCGAGCGGGGTCTTCTGTTTTAACAAGTTGTTCTGCGGCCCGCGGGTGTCGCGGGATTTGGATTTCGGGAAGCACGCGGGATGGGAGCGGCCGCAGTAATCGGAAGCGATAAAGTGGAAGCTCCTCGATCCTCGCATCACCTTTTTCGCCACGTACTGCATGCGCGTCTGCTGCGGGATTTGACTGGATAGCCTGGGCCTACCAGTCAGCCACTCGGAAGCGGCCCCTTATAAGTTGCCAGCTCGAGGTTTCCAAACAGTGCGCTTCCTCCTTCCTCTCTCCCTTCACAAGTTCCTCCGCCACCTCCGTTCTCACCCTAGCACCGCGGGTCCATGCAAGATTTGCCGGCAACTATGGCGAAGGACAAGACATCCGCCCTGGAGCACGCGAAGAAGGCGGCGGCGCAGGGGAAAGGGAAGAGGTCCGCTCGGGGCGGATCCTCCTCAAGGTCTGCTCTGCCCCGAGGCTGGATCCAAGGCGATTGGATGCCGTCGGTGATCCGGCAAGAAGATCTTGACGACATGGTCGAGGGGGCGCTCATTCCGCACGAAGCCGCGCGTCTCCCAGGGAGAGAGATCGAACCTCAGCCCCGCGACGGTGAGTGCGTGCTCCTAGCCACCCATGTCGACCGCGGGTTTTCTCTGCCGCCCCATCCTTTTTTCCGGAGCTTCCTGAACTTCTTCGGAGCGCAGCTTCACCACTTCACTCCCAACTCCATCGTATACCTCGCTGCTTTCATTTCCATGTGTGAGGGTTTCTTGGGTTGCCGCCCCCATTGGGTCTCTTCAAGCACATCTTTACCTGCCGTTCTCAATCGGTCAAGAAGGCCAAGTCGAGTGATGAAAGGACACAGGTGATCCAGCTGTGCGGGGGCCTAGCAATCCAGACGAGGGGAAAGAGTTGTTTTCCATCTATCACTTTTCCGGAGTCGGTCCGTGGCTGGCAGGCGACCTGGTTCTACTGTCAAGACCAGGCGACCCGAGGACAGTCGACTGGCCTCCCCCCTTTCTCACTCAACCTAGCTGAAAAACCTGCTTCTCTGAAAGTGGCGCCGGAGGAAAGGGCCCAAGTCAAAGTGCTGGCCGGTCGAGTGGTTGAGCTTGTCCGTGAGGGCGTGACGGGTATGGATTTGCTGGAGGTCTTCCTCCGGAGGCGCATCCAACCGCTCCAGGCTCGTGACCACCCGATGTGGCTATACTCGGGTCTCGACAACACCACTCGGATCCACCCGAAGGAGGTCACTGATGAGATGCTGGAGGGGTGGCTGTCGAGCATCACAGGAAACAAGGACAACCCCCGAGGAGCCAGGAGGGTAATTCCACTCGACAACTCGTATGACGTGGACTAGGTATGTCTTTATGCTCCTGACTGAGATCTTGTTTTTCTTCATTGGTCTTCTTTGAGTTGGTCGATTAACCTTTGTCTTGTCTGTTGTTTTTCAGGCGACTACTGAGATGTACTCGACGCCCAACGGGGCACAGGGGCCAACTGAGGAAGGGAAGGCGAGCGGAGGTGAGAGCGGAGACGATCAAGGCGAGTGGGCGTCCGACGGTGAAGGAGAGGGAGGCGACGATGTCGACTCCAGTGAAGAGGAGGAGGAGGAGGTTGAACCCCCCCCCCCGCCCGGAGGGGCGATCCAAGCTCACACACGATCCAGCGCGGGAGCGTGGTAGGGCGACTGCTCCTGTTGGGCAGTCGTCGAAACGCCCTCAGACCTCTTCTCCTACGCCGACTGGAAAGGCTCCCAAGCACCCACGCGCAGCGCCGTCCAAGCCGCCCAAGGCTCTGCCCAAGATGAAGATGGCCGTCCCCACCATTTCTGGGTAATAATAAAACTTGTTTTCCTTTGTCGACCGTGGACGGATCCTTGGTCGATCCATTGAGCCAACCGACTGACTTTCGAGGCTTGCAGTGCTGCTACTTCTGAGATCTCCGCCAAGGACGACGACCAAGAGATGGAGGATGCTGTTACCTCCAACCCTGGTACGATTACTGACATTCCGCTTTGAGTTGACTAAACATTTATTGCAACCCTGGTCGATTGAATGTTTCCCTTGTAGCCCCTCCTCATGTTATCGACCTCCCGGATGACGACGACAACGATCCGTTGAGAGTGAGGAGGCACAAGAGGGCGTTGGCTGACAAGACCCCCCAATCCGCTCCGGCTTCTGAGGCCGTAGCTCGGGATGGTGGTGACACCACTTGGGCTTCTGTGACCTTCGCCATTCCTCTGGCGAGTGTGCGGCCCTCGACGTCGACTGCGGATCCGTCTTCGCTTTTTGCCGCATACCCCGTCCCTGAGGACCAAGCGACTGCTGCAAAAGAGGCTATAAGCCAGGCGGGGATCATGATGGAGCAAGTGAAGGTGGCTCGGGAGGCCAGCCAAACAGCTTATGACGCGAGCTCGGCTCTTCAGAGCAATGTCCAGGTCAGTCGACTCAACACTTGGTCTGTTATGATATGCTGTTTGAAGGATCTCTTTTCCGAAGATCTTTGTATCTGTACACCCACTGGTTGTGTCTGTCAATTCTTGGATGAGTGGGGGCACGCTAAGTGCACCCACTGGGTGTAGTCCCCGAGACTACGGTGGACTGCTGGCAGTCGACTGTAGTCTTTATATTGTGTTGCTGTAGCTGTATTTCTTCACTCGGTCTGGTCAGGCCATGTTGAGTGGGACAGTATCCGGTCGACTACGGGCAGTAGACTCTTTTTTTTACAGTGGGGGCACGCTGAGTGCACCCATTGGGTGTAGTCCCCGAGACTACTGTCGAATGTTCTTGATTCGGCTGTAGTCTTGGAAACGTCATCATTGTCTCTTGGTTGCTCGGAAGCAATTTGTCTTGGACGTCTGTCGACTGATTTTTCTTTTTACAGAAATCTTGCGAACTTGTAGCTCGCTATACTGAGTTGGAGAATCAGCAGATCCGGCTCAACCTTAACTTGAAGCTTGCTCAGGAGAATTTGAAGAAGGCGCAAGAAGAAGCAAAAGGTATGGCTGGTGAGGTTCTCCATTCTTAACGGGTGGCTTTTCTTTCTTGTCCATTCTTGATGTTGGTTCCACTCTACGCGCTGCAGATAAACTAGAGGAAGCTCTAAAGAAGAAGGATCAAGATCTTGCAGAGGCACAGAAGGAGGCCTCGAGCAAAATGAAGCTCGCAGAAGATAAACTGGCTTCGGTCGGAACTCTTGAACAGGAGAACTCCAGACTGAAAACTGCTCTCGAGACAGCTAATCGAGAGTCTAGTCGACTGAAGAAAGAAAAGATGGCTCTGCACGACAAGGCGGGTGAGCTGGCGGGGAAGGTAAAAGATCTGGAGGCTTATCTCGGTGGACTCGCCAAGAAGCTGTTCGTCATGCTCGAAGGTAATTATTCCAACCCGGCTATCTTGTAGTTACCGAGCCCGCGTACGGCCACTGTCTTATTCTTGAATCGTGTTTGCAGAATTCTGCCAGAGCTTCGAAGAGGAAACCAGTCGAGTGGAGCCAGGCTTGGATCCCGCCAATTCTCTCGTGAAGGACGAGGCTGCTATGAACGTGCTCCGACTGGAGTCTCGTGTTATCAGCGTTGTTGATTATCTTGCTCGGCTGAAGGTTGCGACGTCGCGGATCGACACATCACTCTGGCCTGGAACGACGCTTCAGAACGACCTCGAGTCCCTGATGGTCCGACTGGATGAAGTCCCGGGTCGAGTGGCGGAATGGAAGAAATCTTCTGCTAGATGTGGTGCTGATGTCGCTCTGTCTCTGGTCCGCGTCCATTGCAAGGATGCGCAAGAAGAAAAGCTGGCCGCCATCCAAGTTGCCGATACCAGGAAGCACAACTTTCAAGACTTCATGGAGACTTTTATTGCTGCTGCCACTCGTATTGCAGACGGGATCGACTTGGACGAGTTCGTCGCCCCTTCCAATCCTCCTCCTGAGGAATGAAAAACTGTTATGCTTCACTTTAAATTTGCCTCGGAATGCCGAGTGGATTTGTAACTGTTAAACTCCGCCGAGCCGAGGGCTCGAGTACTTTGATCTGAGGTCTAGGACCTTTTAGGCTTTATCTGATCTTGATTTCTCGTTGAATATCTTCATGGTTTGATTCGTCGAGTGGAACTTGATCTTCACTCGGAATAACCTTGTATTTGCGGCGCAGCTCCGAAGGAGAAGGTAGCAGTCGACTTGCGGATTGGGTTGTGTCCTGTACTTAGGCGAGCACTGGGCTGCAGCTAAGCCTCCGAGTGAGAGGCTTGCTCTCCACTCGGTAGGATTTTTAAACACTTAGGCGAGCGCTGGGCTGCAGCTAAGCCCCCGAGTGGGAGTCTGGCTCGCCACTCGGTAGGATTTCTAATCACTTAGGCGAGTGCTTGGACTGCAGCTAAGCCCCCGAGTGGGAGGTTTGCTCTGCACTCGGTAGGATTTTTATATACTTAGGCGAGCGCTGGGCTGCAGCTAAGCCCCCGAGTGGGAGGATTGCTCTCCACTCGGTAGGATTTTTTCAAACTTAGGCGAGTGCCTGACTGCAGCTAAGTCTCTAAGTGGGAGAACTTAGGCGAGTACTGGACTGCAGCTAAGCCCCCGTGTGGGAGGATTGCTCTCCACTCGGTAGGATTTTTTCAAACTTAGGCGAGTGGTTGACTGCAGCTAAGTCTCTAAGTGGGAGAACTTAGGCGAGTACCGGACTGCAGCTAAGCCCCCGAGTGGGAGGATTGCTCTCCACTCGGTAGGATTTTTCAAACTTAGGTGAAACGGATTTGCAGCTAAGTCACCCACTGGGGGATTTCGTATGCAAACAAGAGTGACAGCAATTATTGGGACACTCTTGTCTTTGGTAAAAATGAACTGCAGAATTTTTTTCTTATTACATCTCGTCCAAGGGAGAACTCAAGTGTAAAAGGGGCGGAGCAGTTCCGCATTCCAAGCTCGTGGCTCGTCGATCTGGCGATCAACATTGTAGAGGTGATACGCTCCATTGTGGAGGACTCTGGTGACGATGAAGGGGCCTTCCCAAGTAGGAGCAAGTTTGTGTGGTTTCTGTTGATCCACTCGGAGGACCAAATCTCCTTCTTGGAAGGCTCGGCTCTTCACATTTTTGGCATGGAATCGATGCAAGTCTTGCTGATAGATGGTCGATCTGATCATAGCCATTTCCCTCTCCTCCTCTAGGAGGTCGACTGGGTCTTGCCGGGCTTGCTCTGCTTCGTCTTCGTTATAAAGCTTGACTCTGGGGGCGTTGTGAAGTAGATCACTCGGCAGGACGGCTTCGGCTCCGTAAACCAGAAAGAACGGCGTTCTTCCAGTCGACCGGTTTGGGGTGGTCCTCAGTCCCCACAAAACTGACGGAAGCTCGTCGACCCAAGCGCCTGCTGCGTTCTTGAGATCACGCATCAGTCGAGGCTTCAGTCCTTTGAGAATCAGACCATTTGCTCTTTCAGCTTGTCCATTCGAATGGGGATGCGCGACCGACGTGTAGTCGACTCGTGTGCCTTGAGAGCCGCAAAAAGCTCTAAACTCGTCTGAATCAAAGTTTGACCCATTGTCAGTGATGATGCTATGTGGGACCCCATATCTGAATGTTAGCCCTCTGACGAAACTGATAGCAGTGCAAGCATCGAGATTCTTGATGGGCTTAGCTTTAATCCATTTGGTAAATTTGTCGACTTCCACAAGCACATGAGTGAAACCGCTCCTGCCTGTTCTCAATGGACCAACCATGTCCAGTCCCCAGACAGCAAAGAGCCAGACGAGTGGAATGGTCTTCAGGGCTGATGCAGGCTTGTGTGACATGTTGGAGTAGAACTGGCAGCCTCCACATTTGTCGACTATCTCTTTCGCCATCTCATTTGCTCTTGGCCAGTAAAATCCCGCTCGGTATGCTTTAACCACAATGGTCCAAGAGGACGAATGGTGACCGCAGGTCCCCGAGTGGATATCATCAAGGATCATCTGACCTTCTTCTGGCGTTATGCACTTCTGACCGATTCCGGTCGCACTTTCTCTATACAACTGTCCTTTTATGACTGTGAAAGCTTTGGATCGACGGACGATCCATTGAGCCTCTTCTTCGTCCTCTAGAAGTTCTTTCCTCAAGATATACGTGATGTATGGTATCGTCCAGTCGGGAGTGATTGCCAAGACCTCCATGACCAGGTCGACCACAGCGGGAATTTCGACTTCAGTCGGATCTGTGGCACTTTTCGGTTGTGGGGCTTCTTCTGTAAAAGGATCCTCCTGGACTGACGGCGAGCGGATGTGCTCCAAAAACACATTACTGGGAATGGCTTCTCTCTTGGAGCCTATCTTTGCCAGATCATCAGCTGCTTGATTTTTCAGTCGGGGGATGTGATGAAGCTCTAACCCCTCAAATTTCTTTTCTAGTTTTCTTACTACGTTGCAGTAGCCAGTCATAGCTGGACTTCTGACGTCCCACTCCTTCATCACCTGATTAACCACCAAATCTGAGTCACCATAGACCATGAGGCGCCGGATGCCGAGTGAAATGGCCATGCGCAACCCATACAAGAGTGCTTCATATTCTGCTTCGTTATTGGAGGAATCGAAGTGAATCTGGAGAACATATCTGAGCTTATCTCCTCGGGAGGAGACCAATACTACCCCAGCACCGGAACCATTTAGCATCTTAGATCCATCGAAGAACATGGTCCGGTGCTCCGAGTGAACTTGACTCAGAAGCTGCTGTTCAATCCACTCGGCGACGAAATCTGCAATTGCTTGGGACTTGATAGCCCTCTTTGCTTCAAACTTGATATCTAGGGGAAGGAGTTCAATCGCCCACTTCGCCACTCGACCAGTTGCATCTCTGTTGTGCAAGATCTCTGACAGTGGAGCGTCGCTGACGACTGTAATGGAATGGTCAGAGAAGTAGTGTGCAACCTTCTTTGTGGTCATGTAGATCCCATATACAAGCTTCTGGTAATGGGGATATCTTTGCTTCGAAGGGGTCAAAACTTCAGACACATAATATACTGGGCGCTGAACTCTGAAGGCCTTTCCTTCTTCTTCCCGCTCGACCATGAGTACTGTACTGACAACTTGTCCCGTGGCTGCAATGTACAGCAGCAGAGGCTCTTTACTGATTGGGGCAGCAAGCACCGGCTGGGTGGAGAGCAGAGCTTTGAGCTCTGCAAACGCTGCGTCAGCTTCTGGAGTCCACTCGAACTTGTCAGACTTCTTCATCAGTCGGTAAAGAGGCAATGCCTTTTCACCGAGACAAGAAATGAATCGACTTAGAGCGGCCAAGCAACCTGTAAGCTTCTGGACATTGTGTACACGCACAGGGCGCTTCATCCGGAGTATGGTGCCAACTTTCTCGGGATTGGCATCGATTCCTCGTTCGGAAACGAGAAAACCGAGTAACTTTCCACCTGGAACTCCGAATGTGCACTTTGATGGATTGAGCTTGATATCGTATCCCCTGAGGTTAGCAAAGGTTTCGGCAAGGTCAGTCAGTAGGTCGGAACCTTTCCGTGACTTAACCACAATATCATCCATGTATGCTTCTACGTTCCGACTGATCTGAGTGAGCAAACACTTCTGAATCATCCTCATGAACGTGGCTCCAGCATTCTTGAGGCCGAAGGGCATGGTGACATAACAGAAGCACCCAAATGGGGTGATGAAAGCCGTTTTGATCTCGTCGGGTCCATACAGACGGATCTGATGGTACCCTGAATAAGCATCTAGAAAAGACAAACGCTCACACCCCGCGGTCGAGTCCACTACCTGGTCGATGCGGGGGAGAGGGAAATGATCTTTCGGGCAGGCCCAATTGATGTGTTTAAAGTCAATGCACATGCGAAGTGACTTGTCCTTCTTGGGGACCATGACAACATTGGCGAGCCACTCGGAGTGGTAAATCTCTTGGATGAACTCCGCTGCTAAGAGCCGAGCCACCTCCTCGCCAATAGCTTTCCTCTTCTGGACGGCGGACCGTCGAAGATATTCTTTCACAGGCTTGAACTTCGGGTCAACTCGTAGACGGTGCTCAGCCAGCCCCCTGGGAACTCCAGGCATGTCAGAAGGCTTCCATGCGAAGACGTCCCAGTTCTCACGGAGGAACTGGATGAGCGCTTCTTCCTATTTGGAGTCGAGCGTCGTTGAGATGTGAGTCAGAGCAGCGTCGGGGTCGGTCGGGTGAATGTGAGCTGGCTTAGTTTCACTCGGATCAGCAGTCTTCTGGTACTCTTGTAGCTCAACAACTGCCATCTGAGCGTCAGCAATCTTTGATCCTTTCTGAAAACACTCCTCTGCTTTCTTCCGATTGCCGGTAACGGTGATCACACCTCTGGGGCCGGGCATCTTCAACTTGAGATACACGTAGCACGGTCAAGCCATGAAGCGTGCATAAGCTGGCCGGCCCAGAATAGCATGATAAGCACTTTGGAAGTCCACAACCTCAAATGTCAACTTTTCCTTGCGGTAATTCTTTGAATCACCGAAAACCACGTCGAGAGCAATCTGGCCGAGTGACTCGGCTTTCTTTCCAGGAATGACTCCATGGAAGCTCATGTTGCTGGCGCTGAGCCTGGACATCGGAATGCCCATCCCTTTCAATGTTTTAGCATACAATATGTTCAGGCCACTGCCACCATCCATCAGGACTTTGGTTAGTCGAGTGCCTTCGACAACTGGGTCGACCACCAAAGCTTGCCTCCCAGGGGTGGCAATGTGCGTAGGGTGATCGGACTGGTCGAATGTGATGGCAGTCTGAGACCACTTCAGATAACTGGGTGTCGCCGGAGCAACCATATTCACCTCACGGTTAATGACTTTCAGTCGACTTTTGCTTTCGACATCAGCAAAAATCATCAGGGTGGAATTAATTTGGGGGTATCCATCGTCGCTATCTTCCTTGTCCTCAACTCTGTCTGACTCTTTTTCCTTATCTTTGGGCTGTTTGCCCTGAAACTACTGGATCAGGAGCCGGCACTGTCGAGTGGTATGCTTTGGGTAAGTAAAATTACCCTCTTCATCTTTCTTGGTGTGGATGTGACATGGCAGATCCAAAACATCATTTCCATCTTGATCCTTGACTTTCTTGGGCTTCCAGGGGCCTTTGGGTTTTCCCTTGAAATTTCCTTGGGTTACGGCCAGGGCCTCCCCAGGGGCAGCTGGCTCGACCTTCCGCTTCTGCTTCCGACTGGAATTGCCTCCGGTTTCCTGGGTGACTGCTTTCTGCTTGCCACTCCGGAGTCGATCTTCATCTTCTCCGTTAGCGTATTTGGTGGCAATTTCCATCATCCGATTCAGGGACATTTCTCCGGTCCGACCGAACTTCAGGTTCAACTCTCTGTTCTTGACGCCTTCTTTAAAGGCACAAACTGCTTGGTGATCCGGTACGTTCTCAACTGTGTGATGCAAAGTGATCCACCTCTGGATGTAATCCCTCAGAGTTTCACTCGGCTTCTGCACGCAAGACCACAATTCTGTAAGGCCTGCGGGTCGCTTGCATGTTCCCTCAAAGGTTGTGACAAACACTCAAGAGAGATCCTCCCAAGTGTAGATGCTGCTGGGTGCTAACTGATTCAGCCACGCTCTGGCCGAGCCCTCTAACAGGAGAGGCAAATGCTTCATGGCCACCTCATCATTGCCACCGCCAATCTGTACAGCCACTCGGTAATCTTTGAGCCAAGTGTCAGGCTTAGACTCACCGGTGAACTTGCTGACTCTAGTCGCCAACCGAAAGTTGGGAGGAATCACTGCGGCCCTGATGGCTCGACTGAAACACTCTGGCCCTGAAACACGTACTCTGCTGCTGGCGGGCGCATCTCTGTTCTGGCCTTCCCGATGAGCCCTGTTCCTGTCAACCAAACCTTGAACGAGGATAGATCTCGCGTCAAAGCCTGGGTCCCTGGGGTCGACTGGAATCCTCTGCCCAACGCTATGAGGGCGCCTGTCATCTCGATGTCGAGGCGCATATGACCCACTCCTCGGGGGAGGGGTTGGCACTCGACGTCGATCATCACGATCGGATCGGTGATCATACTGCTCATTCCTTATGTACTGATCATGCCGGTCACCACGTCCCTCACGCCTCGGGGGCGACCTCGGGCTGTGAGCCAACTGGACTGTATCTGTTGCAACGAATCGACTATGGATCCTATTCCGCGACTGAGAAACAGCGGAATTCTGGTTTCCCGCCGCCCGGAGCAACGCTCTGATCTGCAACAAGCCCCTGCCAGCCTCCGACTGGGAGGGCTGAATCGATTCTGCTATACGGGCCGCGGCAGCCAAATTCTGAACTGGGGTTCGGTATACCTGCGTCGGCGGGAAGAGCTGGCGTCGACTAGACTCGGGAGCCCGCTGACGCGCTTGCTCGTCGAGTGCTCGCTGGAGATTCTCCAGTCGAGTGCGCTCGGCCAAGTTAGCCAAGCGCGCGTCCTCCAAGGCCCAGGCCTCGGGGGTCTCTCCGACGATAGGAGTGCGGAGTGCATCCATGTTCCGGCGGCAAAGCTCCTCTCACTGTAATGACGTGAGAGGTTCGGGGAGATACTCATCGTGGGGATGCGACGGGTCGCCCCCACCCGCGCCTCCATCAGCGCGAGGGAAACCGGGAGGACTGTGCGTTCCATCGACCGCCAGAATCCCAGCCGCTGGGTCGCTGCTGTCGCACTCGGATGCGGTCTCCGCGGAGCCAGTCGAACAGGCCGCAGAGGGATTCTTCGGGCTCGATTGCCGCGACTTGCGGGGCGGCCGACTGGCGAGCCACGGCATGCCTCACCCACCTCTGAAGTCTCGACCGACCGGAGCGCTTGCACCGGTGGGAGACAGAGCGGGGAGGCGATACGGGGGCCAACCGATACTGGGTCGACGGCTGCCGCAGGAGGACGCCACGAACGCATGCGCGGAAATGCGTCGCACCGCGGATGGGGAGCGCGTCGATGTCGAGTGGCGCCTCCTGAAGCCAGGCGGAGTCGTCGGCGATGAACGTGAGCGCGCCGAGGCGGATCTCGCGGCCCTCCACCAAAACTCCGCACGAAACCATGATCAAAGGGATCAGAAAAATCACAACTTCTCCAATCAGGCGCTAAGATTCCGGCCCCACGGTGGGAGCCAACTGTCGTGGTTCTAACTCTGACAGTGATGTAGGGGGGTATGTATGGAGAGGCTAGATCTCAGCTATTGGGAAGTTGTAAACACACCAAGATGTACGAGTTCAGGCCCTTCGCGGAGGAAGTAACAGCCCTACGTCTCGGTGCCCGGAGGCGGTCAATTGGATTACTGGCGTGTGAATAACAGAGGTGCGAACCCTTCATACTGAGGAGGGGGTGGCTTATATAGAGTTCACCGGCCCCCTCCCGCCCTCAGTAATGCAGGGTTTTAAGGTACATTTAAGGTCGAGCGTTACTGGTAACGCCCCTAATAAAGTGCTATAATGACCATAAAGACTACTTAACAGCTGACCGTTTGCCTGCGGAGTGACTATAGGCCTCCTGGTAGTCGAGTGGTTGGCTTCATGGTCGAGTGATGGCTTCTTGGTCGAGTGTCTTGAACCCGTCGAGTGGGATACCTTCAAGTCGATTGAAAGGTGACTTCTCCTAGGGATGTCCTAGGGTAGGGCTCTTTGGACAGGCCCTTGCCCCTACCCTAGGTACATGGCTTCATCAGTGCCCACGGTTATGGGCAGATGGGAATTTGTTAATATCCGGTTGTAGAGAACTTGAAACTTAACCTAATTAAAATGAATCAACAGCGTGTGTAACCGTGATGGTCTCTTTTCGGCGGAGTCCGGGAAGAGAACACGGTCTCGTGTTATGCTTGAACGTAAGTAGTTTTATGATCACTTCTTGATCTTTGTAGCTTCTCGACCGTGCTTTGCCTCCTCTTCTCGCTCTCATTTGCGTATGTTAGCCACCATATATGCTAGTGCTTGCTGCAGCTCCACCTCACTACCTTTTCCTTCCCATAAGCTTAAATAGTCTTGATCGCGAGGGTGTGAGATTGCTGAGTCCCCGTGACTCACATATTACTTCAAAAATCAGATGCAGGTGCCGATGATGCCACTCCAGGGGATGCGACTGAACTCAAGTGGGAGTTCGATGAGGACTCAGGACGTTACTACGTTTCCTTTCCAGACGATCAGTAGTGGAGCCCAGTTGGGGCGATCGGGGATCTCATGCATTTGGGGTTGTCTTTATTTTGGTTTCGTAGTCGGACCTTGATTGTATCTGGATGATGTAATGCTATATCTATGTATTGTGTGAAGTGGTGATTGTAAGCCAACTCTGTACCTCTTTCTTATTCAGTACATGGGATGTGTAAAGATTACCCCTCTTGCGACATGCCTACAATGCGGTTATGCCTCTAAGTCGTGCTCCGACACGTGGGAGATATAGCCGCATCATGGGCGTTACAAGTTGGTAATCAGAGCCAGCCCCGACTTAGGAGCCCCCCTGCTTGATCGAATCGCTGGCGTTGTTGAGTCTAGAAAAATGTTTTGAGTCTTATAGGATTATATATATCGGAGAGTAGGATTCTTTTTACTCCTCAGTCCCTTCGTCGCTCTGGTGAGGCATCCTGACGTAGAGTTTTGACTCTTCTCTTCTCAAATTTCACTAAAAAAATTAGGATCACGCGGGTATCTTGGAATCGTTCCAATGGTTTTGTGACGAGAACATTGTTCTTGGTGCCTCCTGACATTTAGGGGTTGTGGCAGTGTCCCGGGGAGTTGAGCTCCGAGGTGTTGTCGTCACAATTTTATCGTTGCAGTTCTAGAATACCTGAGTTTCGCCAACATCGAAAATCTCCTTTATGCAGTTGTTGGTGAGATAACCTCGACGCCACCCAGTACTGGGGCGGGAGTTTGGGAGTATTGCCATAACTCGTATAACGGATGCTTTTCGAAGGTTGAGGTAAATGATTTTCGAAGGTTTCTTGGTTATGTGTTGAAGGATGGATACAGCTGGATGTAGGATTTGCTAGTTTTGGGTGAGATATTATGCTTCCGCTGTATCCCCAACACCTGATTGCATAGCCAGACAGTTTCGGGAGTTTCATAGGTGGGAATTCGTGTAGCTCTAGTATTTCTTCCGCAGATATTTGGTTCGTGATCGGGTAATCCTTACCAAGTATTTGTTCATATCCATACCTTGTTGTTTTATTCATCTACCTCTATCTAAGTGGCTTCTTAATTTATGGAAGTGTGATCATTTAATTTGGAATTCATTCATTCATTCTTGTTCGAATGTTAAGGCTATATGTTCCAATTTCGATCCATTGATTCACCTTGAATATATGTCTTTCAAGATGCTAACGGATGTCACCCTCTTCAGGATGGCTCCTCCAACGCGTCTGAATCCGGAACCACCGCCACCATCTCCACCTACGGAGGCATGGCAAGCTGTGATGGCCACTACCAACGCCAACACGCAGTTGATTATGCAACTCTTGCAAGAGCGCAACCAAGAAAATCAAGGCCATGGCAACAATCAAACTCAGTTTGCTACCCTCAACCAGTTTCTCGCAAACCAGCCGAAGTCTTTCAGTAACTGTGTCGAGGCCACAGACGCTGACGATTGGCTCGTGGATATCTGCAAAAATTTTGAGTGTAGCAACGTCAGGCCTGAGGACTTTGTCAAGTTTGCTTCGTTCCAACTCAAAGACCAAGCTGCTGAGTGGTATCAAAAATACAAAGATTTCAGAGGAGGTCGTGTGATTACCTGGGATGATTTCTGCCAAGACTTCAAAGCTCACCACATTCCTCAGAGTGTTGTTGAGAGTAAGAGTGAGGAGTTCCGTAATCTGAAGCAAGGAAGCTTGTCTGTTTACCAATACAACATCCTGTTCCAGAGGCTCGCTCGCTTCGCCAAGCAAGATGTCCCTGACAAGAAGAGCATGATTTATCAGTTCAGAGGTGGCCTCAGAGAAGATTTGCAACTAGCCCTCATGCTTTTTGAGCCGAAAAAGTATGATGAGTTTACAATATGACTTTAAAGCAAGAGACCACTCAGCTCAAGTGCGATGCTTCCAAGAAGAGAGTCAGGGATGCAACTCCTTCTTCTTCTTCAACTCAAGTGGCAGCTAAGCAGCAAAAGTACTGGTTGCCTCCTCCTCCTCCGTTCCATCAGCCTTTTCAGCAGAAGAGCAAAGGTGGCAATGGATCTTCCCACCCACCCAACCCAGGATTTCAGAACAAAGCTTCATCTCATGCTCCAAGGTCAAGTGCTCCTTATCACCATCCGCTCTCAGAGGTAACGTGCAACAAGTGTCAGCAGAAGGGTCATTATGCAAACAAATGCTTCAACCAGAGGCGTCTTCCGCCTCCTCCTCCTGTGAGATCTACCAGCAATGCAGTGGTCAAGCATAATCCCAAGCATGCCAAGGTCAACATGATGAACGCAGCTCAGGCAGAGGACTCGTCAGAAGTGATCATGGGTAACCTTCCTATTAATGATATTCCTGCAAGAGTTCTTTTTGATACTGGTGCATCGTATTCTTTCATGTCATTCCCTTTTGCATCGAAGCACAATGTTGACACAGAGTTTTTGTCCAAAGTCATGCAAGTTGTTTCTCCCTAAAAGCTTATGGCTTCTAGTTTGGTTCCTCCCGATGTGTCTGTTCAGTTTGGAGACTATAAATTTCTGTCCTCTTCAATGGTTCTTGGTAACTCGGATGTTGATCTAATTCTCGGCATGGACTGGCTTTCTAAGCACAAAGCTCAACTTGATTGTGCTGCCAGGCAGATTCAATTGACACACTCGTCTGAGGATGTGATCGTCTTTGCCGCTCGTGATGATACCATTCGACTGTTTTCTCTCAATGAGAAGGGCGAGTTGAATGCCATCTCTCAGACTCTAGTCGTTTGTGAATATCAAGACATCTTTCCAGAAGAGCTTCCAGGAATGCCTCCTCACCGGCCAATTGAATTCGTCATCGATCTTGAGCCTGGCACGGAACCTGTTTGCAAATGTCCGTACAAGCTTGGACCAGAAGAGTTGAAGGAGCTGAAGAAACAACTTGATATACAAGAGCGTATGGGTCTCATCCGACCAAGTTCTTCTCCATGGGGTTGTGGTGTTCTTTTTGTCAAGAAGAAGGATGGCACGGACCGACTTTGTGTCGACTACCGTCCATTGAACAAGAAGACCATAAAGAACAAGTACCCACTTACCAACATCAATGAGCTATTCGAACAACTCAAAGGTGCTCAAGTATTCTCCAAGCTTGACCTTCGTATGGGCTATCACCAGATTCACATTCGTGAACAAGATATCCCCAAGACAGCATTCAAAACAAGCTATGGTTCTTATGAATACACTGTCATGTCTTTCGGCCTTGTCAACGCTCCTCCAACATTCTCTCGCATGATGAACTTCATCTTCAACCCTTACACAAATGACTTTGTCTTGGTCTATCTCGATGACATTTTGGTCTTTTCCAAGAACAAAGAGGATCATGCCAAACATTTGTGATTGGTGCTGGACAAACTCAGAGAACATCAGTTCTATGCGAAGTTTTCAAAGTGCGAGTTTTGGCTCGATGAGGTTCTCTACCTTAGGCATATCATCTCCGCCAAGGGCATAGCTGTTAATCCTGAGAAGGTGTCTGCAATTGTGAATTGGGAACCGCCTCAGAATGTGAAGCAGCTCCGCGGCTTTCTTGGGATCGCAAGCTATTGTCGAAGGTTCATTGAGAATTTCTCTAAGATCGCGAAGCCTCTTTCCAACCTTCTCCAGAAGCATGTGAAGTATGTCTGGACGCCTGATTGTGACATCGCTTTCAACACCCTCAAAGAGAAGTTAGTCACAGCTCCAGTTCTGACTACTCATGATGAATCCAAACCATTCGAGGTTTTCTGTGATGCTTCCCTGCAAGGTCTCGCTGCTGTGTTAATGCAAGAGAAGAAAGTTGTGGCCTATACCTCTCGCCAGTTGAAGCCCGACGAAAAGAATTACCCCACTCATGACCTCGAGTTAGCGGCAGTTGTCCATGCTCTTTTAACATGGAGACATCTCTTTTTGGGAAGGAAAGTGGACATCTTCACTGATCATAAGAGTCTCAAGTACATCTTCACTCAGCCCAACCTCAACCTCAGGCAGGCTCGTTGGGTCGAAATGATTCAAGAGTATAATCTGAGTATCGAATATACTCTAGGAAAGGCCAATGTAATTGCTGACGCTTTGAGCAGGAAGGCTTACTGCAACAGTTTGATTCTTAAGCCCTTCCAACCAAACCTTTGTGAAGCTTTCCGCAAACTTAATCTTCAAGTTGTTCCTCAAGGATTCCTTGCCAACCTTCAAGTCTCTCCTACTTTGGAAGATCAGATTCGTGAGGCTCAACTTCTTGATGCTATGGTGAAAAAGGTGAAGATTGGTATTGCCAAGAGCCAATCCAAATACAAGTGATATTGCCTTGATGACAAGGATACTCTATTCTTCGAGGATCGCATTGTTGTTACTAAGGGTGACCTTCGTAAAGTTATTATGAATGAGGCTCACAATTCACTCCTATCTATTCATCATGGGAGTACAAAGATGTACCATGACCTCAAGCAGTCGTATTGGTGGACTCGAATGAAGCGCGAGATTGCTCAGTTCGTAAATGAATGTGATGTCTGAAGAAGAGTGAAAGCAGAACACCAACGGCCAGCTGGTCTCCTCCAACCTCTTGCTATTCCAGAATGGAAGTTTGACCATATTGAGATGGACTTCGTGACTGGATTTCCCAAGTCCAAGCGTGGCAATGATGCTATCTTCGTTGTCATCGACAAGCTCACTAAAGTGGCTCATTTTCTTCCTATCAAAGAATCTATCACAGCAGCTCAGTTGGAAGATCTATATACCTCCAGGATTGTCTCCTTGCATGGCATTCCACAGTTGATATCTTCAGATCGTGGAAGCATCTTTACCTCTAAGTTTTGGGATTCCTTCTAGAAGGCCATGGGCACCAACATTCGGTTCAACACAGCCTTTCATCCTCAAACTAGTGGACAAGTCAAGCGAGTAAATCAAATTCTTGAAGATATGCTCAGGGTTTGTGTCATTTCCTTCGGTATGAAGTGGGAAGATTGTCTTCCATATGCCGAGTTCTCCTACAACAACAGCTTCCAAGCGAGTCCGGGCAAGGCCCCATTCGAGATTCTCTATGGCAGAAAGTGCCGTACTCCTCTTAACTGGTCAGAGACTAGTGAACGCCAACTTCTTGGCAATGACTTGATCACAGAGGCTGAAGAAATGTGCAAAGTCATTCGTGAAAATCTCAAAGCCGCGCAATCGCGTCAGAAGAGTTACTATGATAGCAAGCATCATGACTTGGCTTTCGAGATCGAAGACCATGTCTACCTCTGTGTCTCTCCAATGAAAGGTACTCGTCGCTTCGGTATCAAAGGGAAGCTTGCCCCTAGATATGTGGGTCCCTTCAAGATCATTGGAAAAAGAGGCGACCTCGCCTATCAACTTGAGCTTCCATCCAACTTTGCAAATGTGCATGACGTGTTTCACGTGTCTCAGCTTCACAAGTGTTTCAAGACTCCTGACCGCACCATCAACTTCGAAGAGATTGATCTCCAAGAAGACCTGTCTTATCATGAGCATCCCGTTGTTATTCTTGAAGAAACCGAGCGCAAGACTCGCAACAAGTCTATCAAATTCCTGAAAGTGAAGTGGTCACATCATTCCGACCGTGAAGCCACTTGGGAACGCGAGGACCACCTCCATTCCGAATATCTGGAGTTTTTCCAGTCCTAGATCTCGGGACGAGATCCTTTCGTAGTGGTGGAGTGTTGTAACGCCCCGTATGTAACTTGCCATATTTGTATTCCAACTCTTGCCATTTTCGGCTCTAAGTTATGCTATTCCCTCGTGGTTGGGTTTTGTCTTCGTTTTGCATTTTGTCCTTGCCATGCATCTCATATCATGTCATCATGTGCATCGCATTTGCATACATGTTCGTCTCATGCATCCGAGCATTTTCCCCGTCGTCCGTTTTGCATTCCAGCACTCCTACGTCCTCTAGCGCCCCCTTTTGCCTCTTTTCGTGTGCGGGTGTTAAACGTTCTCGGATTGGACCGAGATTTGCCAAGCGTCCTTGGTTCACTACCGATAGACTACCTGTCAAGTTTCGTGTCATTTGGAGTTCGTCTGATATTCCAACGGTTAACCGAGGAACCGTAAAGGCCTCGTGTGTGTTGCAGCCCAACACCCCTCCAAAGTGGCTCAAAACCCAGCTAAACCCCCTCCATCCTCTTGGTCGTTCGATCACGATCGCGTGGCCAAAAACCTCACTCCATTTGGACTCTCCTAGCTTTGGCCCTGTAGCTATAAATAGGTCTCCCCCGTTCAAAATCACAGACGAAACCCTAAAAAATTCCCCTCCGCGCCGCCGGACACGTCCGGGCGATGCCGAACGAAATCTCGCCGCCGCCCTCAGCCACTCCCATCGCGCCACATGGTCCCGGCCACCGCGCGCCGCCGGCG
>NC_041384.1:136742715-136753601 GCF_002162155.2 Triticum dicoccoides
CGTGACCCCGCCTCGCCTTCCGGCCAGATCCGGGCAGGTCCGGCCTGAATCCGGCGTCCCCGCGCTCCGGCGAGCACACCCTTCTCTGACTCTAGCCGCCGCGTGTCTCCTCCGGCGAGATCCGGCGAACCTCGATCTACGGGCTACAGTAACCCTAGATCCCGAGGTCCATTTTTTCCACTAAGTCCCCTTCTCTGCAATTATTTTAGCACTTTTCATCATGCCATAAGTACGCATCTATAGCTCCGTTTTGCGCGTGCAATATTGTTGGGGAACGTAGTAATTTCAAAATTTCCAACGCACACGCAAGATCATGGTGATGCATAGCAACGAGAGGGGAGAGTGTTGTCCACGTACCCTCGTAGACTGAAAGCGGAAGCGTCAGCAAACACGGTTGATGTAGTCGTAGGTCTTCACGATCCGACCGATCAAGTACCGAACGCACGGCACCTCCGAGTTCTGCACACGTTCAACTCGATGACGTCCCTCGAACTCCGATCCAGCCGAGTGTTGAGGGAGAGTTTCATCAGCACGACGGCATGGTGACGATGATGATGTTCTACCGACGCAGGGCTTCGCCTAAGCACCGCTACGATATGATCGAGGTGGATTATGGTGGAGGGGGGCACCGCACACGGCTAAGAGATCAAGAGATCAATTGTTGTCTCTATGGGGTGCCCCCTGGCCATGTATATAAAGGAGTGGAGGAAGGGAGGGGCCGGCCCTCTCTATGAAGCGCCCTAGGGGAGTCCTACTCCCACCTGGAGTAGGATTCTTCCTTTCCTAGTAGAACTAGGAGCCCTTCTAAGTAGTAGGAGTAGGATGGAAGGAAAGGGAACGGAAAAGGAGAAGGAAGGAAGGGGGCGCCCCCCTCCCTAGTCCAATTCGGACCAGCCCATGGGGAGGGGTGCAGCCACCCTTTGAGTCCTTTCTCTCCTTTCCCGTATGGCCCATTAAGGCCCAATACGAATTCCCGTAACTTCCCGGTACTCCCGAAAATACCCGAATCACTCGGAACCTTTCCGATGTCCGAATATAGTCGTCCAATATATCGATCTTTACGTCTCGACCATTTCGAGACCGTCGTCATGTCCCCGATCTCATTCGGGACTCCGAACTACTTCGGTATATCAAAACACATAAACTCATAATATAACCGTCATCAAACTTTAAGCGTGCGGACCCTACGGGTTCGAGAACTATGTAGACATGACCGAGACACGTCTCCGGTAAATAACCAATAGCAGAACCTGGATGCTCATGTTGGCTCCTACATATTCTACGAAGATCTTTATCGGTCAAACCGCATAACAACATACGTTGTTCCCTTTGTCATCGGTATGTTACTTTCCCGAGATTCAATTGTCGGTATCTCAATACCTAGTTCAATCTCGTTATCGGCAAGTCTCTTTACTCATTCCGTAATACATCATCCCGCAACTAACTCATTAGTTGCAATGCTTGCAAGGCTTAAGTGATGTGCATTACCGAGTGGGCCCAGAGATACCTCTCCGTCAATCGGAGTGACAAATCCTAATCTCGAAATACGCCAACCCAACAAGTACCTTCAGAGACACCTGTAGAGCACCTTTATAATCACCCAGTTACGTTGTGATGTTTGGTGGCACACAAAGTGTTCCTTAGGTAAATGGGAGTTGCATAATCTCATAGTCATAGGAACATGTATAAGTCATGAAGAAAGCAATAGCAACAAACTAAACGATCAAGTGCTAAGCTAACGGAATGGTTCAAGTCAATCACATCATTCTCCTAATGATGTGATCCCGTTAATCAAATGACAACTCATGTCTATGGTTAGGAAACATAACCATCTTTGATCAACGAGCTAGTCAAGTAGAGGCATACTAGTGACACTATGTTTGTCTATGTATTCACACATGTATTATGTTTCCGGTTAATACAATTCTAGCATGAATAATAAACATTTATCATGATATAAGGAAATAAATAATAACTTTATTATTGCCTCTAGGGCATATTTCCTTCAGTCTCCCACTTGCACTAGAGTCAATAATCTAGTTCACATTGCCATGTGATTTAATACCAATAGTTCACATCATCATGTGATTAACACCCATAGTTCACATTGACATGTGACCAAAACCCAAAGGGTTTACTAGAGTCAATAATCTAGTTCGCATCGCTATGTGATTAACACCCAAAGAGTACTAAGGTGTGATCATGTTTTGCTTGTGAGAGAAGTTTAGTTAACGGGTCTGCCACATTCAGATACGTAAGTATTTTGCAAATTTCTATGTCAACAATGATCTGCAAGGAGCTACTCTAGCTAATTGCTCCCACTTTCAATATGTATCCAGATTGATATTTAGAGTCATCTGGATCAGTTTCAAAATTTGCATCGACGTAACCCTTTATGATGAACCTTTTTGTCACCTCCATAATCGAGAAACATATCCTTATTCCATTAAGGATAATTTTGACCGCTGTCCAGTGATCTACTCCTAGATCACTATTGTACTCCCTTGCCAAAAACAGTGTAGGGTATACAATAGATCTGGTACACAACATGGCATATTTTATAGAACCTATGGCCAAGGCATAGGGAATGACTTTCATTCTCTTTCTATCTTCTGCCGTGGTCGGGCTTTGAGTCTTACTCAGTTTCACACCTTGTAACACAGGCAAGAACTCTTTCTTTGACTGTTCCATTTTGAACTACTTTAAAATCTTGTCAAGGTATGTACTCATTGAAAAAACTTATCAACCGTCTTGATCTATCTCTATAGATCTTGATGCTCAATATGTAAGCAGCTTCACCGAGGTCTTTCTCTGAAAAACTCATTTCAAACACTCATTTATGCTTTGCAGAATAATTCTACATTATCTCCGATCAACAATATGTCATTCACATATACTTATCAGAAATGCTGTAGCGCTCCCACTCACTTTCTTGTAAATACAGGCTTCACCGCAAGTCTGTATAAAACTATATGCTTTGATCAACTTATCAAAGCGTATATTCCAACTCCGAGATGCTTGCACCAGTCCATAGATGGATCGTTGGAGCTTGCATATTTTGTTAGCACCTTTAGGATTGACAAAACTTTCTTGTTGCATCATATACAACTCTTCTTTAATAAATCCATTAAGGAATGCAGTTTTATTTATCCATTTGCCAGATTTCATAAAATGTGGCAATTGCTAACATGATTCGGATAGACTTAAGCATAGATACGAGTGAGAAACTCTCATTGTAGTCAACACTTTGAACTTGTCGAAAACCTTTTGCGACAATTCTAGCTTTGTAGATAGTAACACTACTATCAGCATCCGTCTTCCTCTTGAAGATCCATTTAATCTCAATGGCTCGCCGATCTTTTGGGCAAGTCAATCAAAGTCCATACTTTGTTCTTATAGATGGATCTCATCTCAGATTTCATGGCCTCAAGCCATTTCGCGGAATCTGGGCTCATCATTGTTTCCTCAAAGTTCATAGGTTCATCATGGTCAAGTAACATGACCTCCAGAACAGGATTACCGTACCACTCTGGTGCGGATCTCACTCTGGTTTACCTATGAGGTTCGGTAGTAACTTGATCTGAAGTTACATGATCATCATCATTAGCTTCCTCACTAATTGGTGTAGTAGTCACAGGAACAGATTTCTGTGATGAACTACTTTCCAATAAGGGAGCAGGTACAGTTACCTCATCAAGTTCTACTTTCCTCCCACTCACTTCTTTCGAGAGAAACTCCTTCTCTAGAAAGGATCCATTCTCAGCAATGAATAACTTGCCTTCGGATCTGTGATAGAAGGTATACCCAACATTTTCTTTTGGGTATCCTATGAAGACGCACTTCTCCGATTTGGGTTTGAGCTTATCAGGTTGAAACCTTTTCACATAAGCATTGCAACCTCAAACTTTAAGAAACGACAGCTTAGGTTTCTTGCCAAACCATAGTTCATACGGTGTCATCTCAATGGATTTAGATGGTGCCCTATTTAACGTGAATGTAGCTGTCTCTTATGCATAACCCCAAAACAATAGTGGTAATCGGTAAGAGACATCATAGATCGCACCATATCTAATAAAGCACTGTTACGACGTTCGGACACACCATTACACTGTGGTGTTCCAGGTGGCGTGAGTAGTGAAACTATTTCATATTGTTTTAACTGAAGGCCAAACTCGTAACTCAAATATTTTACTTCTGCGATCATATCATAGAAACTTTTATTTTTGTTACGATTATTCTCCACTTCACTCTGAAATTCTTTAAACTTTTCAAATATTTCAGACTTGTGTTTCATCAAGTAGATATACTCATATCTGCTCAAATCATCTGTGAAGATCAGAAAATAATGATACTTGCTGCGAGCCTCAATATTCATCGGACCACATACATCAGTATGTATGATTTCCAACAAATCTGTTGCTTGCTCCATTGTTCTGGAGAACGGAGTCTTAGTCATCTTGCCCATGAGGCATGGTTCGCAAGCATCAACTGATTCATAATCAAGTGATTCCAAAAGCCCATCAGCATGGGTTTTCTTCATGCGCTTTACACCAATATGACCTAAACGGCAGTGCCACAAATAAGTTGCACTATCATTATTAACTTTGCATCTTTTGGCTTCAATATTATGAAAATGTGTATCACCACGATCGAGATCCAACAAACCATTTTCATTGGGTGTATGACCATAGAAGGTTTTATTCATGTAAACAGAACAACAATTATTCTTTAACTTACATGAATAACCATATTGCAATAAACATGATCCAATCATATTTATGCTCAACGCAAACACCAAATAACATTTATTTAGGTTCAACACTAATCCCGAAAGTATAGGGAGTGTGCGATGATGATCATATGAATCTTGGAACCACTTCCAACACACATCGTCACTTCACCCTTAACTAGTCGCTGTTTATTTTGCAACTCCCATTTCGAGTTACTACTCTTAGCAACTGAACCAGTATCAAATACCGAGGGGTTGCTATAAACACTAGTAAAGTACACATCAATAACATGTATATCAAATATAGCTTTGTTCACTTTGCCATCCTTCTTATCCACCAAACACTTGGGGTAGTTCCGCTTCTAGTGACCAGTCCCTTTGAAGTAGAAGCACTTAGTCTCAGGCTTAGGTCCAGACTTGGGTTTCTTCATTAGAGCAGCAGCTTGTTTGCCGTTCTTCTTGAAGTTCCCCTTCTCCCCTTTGCCCTTTCTCTTGAAACTAGTGGTCTTGTCAACCATCAACACTTGATGTTTTTCTTGATTTCTACCTTCGCCGATTTTTGCATCGCGAAGATCTTGGGAATTGTTTTCGTCATCCCTTGCATATTATAGTTCATCACTAAGTTCTACTAACTTGGTGATGGTGACTAGAGAATTCTGTCAATCACTATTTTATCTGGAAGATTAACTCCCACTTGATTCAAGCGATTGTAGTACCCAGACAATCTGAGCACATGCTTACTGCTTGAGCTATTCTCCTCCATCTTTTAGCTATAGAACTTGTTGGAGACTTCATATCTCTCAACTCGGGTATTTGCTTGAAATATTAATTTCAACTCCTGGAACATCTCATATGGTCCATGACGTTCAAAACGTCTTTGAAATCCCGATTCTAAGTTGTTAAGCATGGTGCACTAAACTATCAAGTAGTCATCATATTGAGCTAGCCAAACGTTCATAACGTCTGCATCTGCTCCTGCAATAGGTTAGTCACCTAGCGGTGCATCAAGGACATAATTCTTCTGTGCAGCAATGAGGATAAACCTCAAATCACGGTCCCAGTCCGCATCATTGCTACTATCATCTTTCAACTCAGTTTTCTCTAGGAACATATCAAAAATAAAACAGGGGAGCTAAACGCGAGCTATTGATCTACAACATAGATATGCTAATACTATCAGGACTAAGTTATGATAAATTAAATTTCAATTAATCATATTACTTAAGAACTCCCACTTAGAAAGACATCCCTCTAATCTTCTAAGTGATCACGTGATCCAAATCAACTAAACCATAACCGATCATCATGTGAAATGGAGTAGTTTTCAATGGTGAACATCACTATGTTGGTCATATCTACTATATGTTTCACGCTCGACCTTTCGGTCTCAGTGTTCCGAGGCCATATCTGCATATGCTAGGCTCGTCAAGTTTAACCTGAGTATTCTGCATGTGCAAAACTGGCTTGCACCCGTTGTAGATGGACGTAGAGCTTATCACACCCGATCATCATGTGGTGTCTGGGCACGACGAACTTTGGCAACGGTGCATACTCAGGGAGAACACTTTTTATCTTGAAATTTAGTGAGAGATCATCTTATAATGCTACCATCAATCAAAGCAAGATAAGATGCATAAAAGATAAACATCACATGCAATCAAAATGTGTGACATGATATGGCCATCATCATCTTGTGCCTTTGATCTCCATCTCCAAAGCATCGTCATGATTTCCATCGTCACCGGCATGACACCATGATCTCCATCATCTTGATCTATATCAATGTGTCGTCACATGGTTTTCTCGCCAACTATTGCTATCGCATAGCGATAAAGTAAAGCAATTATTTGGTGCTTGCATCTTATGCAATAAAGACACAACCATAAGGCTTCTGTCAGTTGCCGATAACTTCAACAAAACATGATCATCTTATACAACAACTTATATCTCATCACGTCTTGACCATATCACATCACAACATGCCCTGCAAAAACAAGTTAGACGTCCTCTACTTTGTTGTTGCAAGTTTTACGTGGCTGCTACGGGCTTAAGCAAGAATCGTTCTTACCTACGCATCAAAACCACAACAATAGTTTGTCAAATTGGTGCTATTTTAACCTTCGCAAGGACCGGGCGTAGCCACACTCGGTTCGACTAAAGTTGGAGAAACTGACACCCGCTAGTCACCTGTGTGCATAGCACGGCGGTAAAACCAGTCTCGCGTAAGCGTACGCGTAATGTCGGTCCGGGCCGCTTCATCCAACAATACCGCCGAACGAAAGTGTGACATGCTGGTAAGCAGTATGACTTATATCGCCCACAACTCACTTGTGTTCTACTCGTGCATATTACATCAATGCATAAAACCTAGGCTCGGATGCCACTGTTGGGGAACGTAGTAATTTCAAAATTTCCTACGCACACGCAAGATCATGGTGATGCATAGCAATGAGAGGGGAGAGTGTTGTCCACGTACCCTCGTAGACCGAAAGCGGAAGCGTTAGCACAACGCGGTTGATGTAGTTGTACGTCTTCACGATCTGACCGATCAAGTACCGAATGCATGACACCTCCGAGTTCTGCACACATTCAACTCGATGACGTCCCTCGAACTCCGATACAGCCAAGTGTTGAGGGAGAGTTTCGCCAGCACGACGGCGTGGTGACAATGATGATGTTCTACCGATGCAGGGCTTCGCCTAAGCACCACTGCGATATGATCGAGGTGGATTATGGTGGAGGGGGGCACCGCACACGGCTAAGAGATCAAGAGATCAATTGTTGTCTCTATGGGGTGCCCCCTGGCCACGTATATAAAGGAGTGGAGGAGGGGAGTGGTCGGCCCTCTCTATGGCGCGCCCTAGGGGAGTCCTACTCCCACCGGGAGTAGGATTCCCCCTTTCCTAGTAGAACTAGGAGCCTTTCCAAGTAGTAGGAGTAGGAGGGAAGGAAAGGGAAGGGAAAAGGAGAAGGAAGGAAGGGGCGGCCCCCTCCCTAGTCCAATTCGGACCAGCCCATGGGGAGGGGTGCGGCCACCCTTTGATGCCTTTCTCTCCTTTCCCGTATGGCCCATTAAGGCCCAATACGAATTCCCATAACTTCCCGGTACTCCCGAAAATACCCGAATCACTCGGAACCTTTCCGATGTCCGAATATAGTTGTCCAATATATCGATCTTTATGTCTCGACCATTTCGAGACTCCTCGTCATGTCCCCGATCTCATCTGGGACTCCGAACTCCTTCGGTACATCAAAACACATAAACTCATAATATAACCGTCATCGAACTTTAAGCGTGCGGACCCTACGGGTTCAAGAACTATGTAGACATGACCGAGACACGTCTCCGGTCAATAACCAATAGCGGAACCTCAATGCTCATATTGGCTCCTACATATTCTACGAAGATCTTTATCGGTCAAACCGCATAACAACATACGTTGTTCCCTTTGTCATCGGTATGTTACTTGTCCGAGATTCGATCGTCGGTATCTCAATACCTAGTTCAATCTCGTTACTGGCAAGTCTCTTTACTCGTTCCGTAATACATCATCCCGCAATTAACTCATTAGTTGCAATGCTTGCAAGGCTTAAGTGATGTGCATTACCAAGTGGCCCCAGAGATACCTCTCCGACAATCGGAGTGACAAATCCTAATCTCGAAATACGCCAACCCAACAAGTACCTTCGAAGACACCTGTAGAGCACCTTTATAATCACCCAGTTACGTTGTGACGTTTGGTGGCACACAAAGTGTTCCTCCGGTAAACGGGAGTTGCATAATCTCATAGTCATAGGAACATGTATAAGTCATGAAGAAAGCAATAGCAACAAACTAAACGATCAAGTGCTAAGCTAACGGAATGGGTCAAGTCAATCACATCATTCTCCTAATGATGTGATCCCGTTAATCAAATGACAACTCATGTCTATGGTTAGGAAACATAACCATCTTTGATCAATGAGCTAGTCAAGTAGAGGCATACTAGTGACACTATGTTTGTCTATGTATTCACACATGTATTATGTTTCCGGTTAATACAATTCTAGCATGAATAATAAACATTTATCATGGTATAAGGAAATAAATAATAACTTTATTATTGCCTCTAGGGCATATTTCCTTCAAATATATCAAAATGTTCGTTAGGATGTGCTCTTCATTTTGTTAATTGCACCATGCTTGTTTGAGTCCATCTTGATTCCTAAAATGTTGTTGCAAGAGTGCTATAAAATGTTAGTTTCTGTTCCTTAACAGATTATGGACATTTGTCATTTTTGCCATGATTGTTGTGTGCCTCCTATGGACTTGAGCCCTACATGTGTTTTGGACTATGCCATGCCATCTTTACAGGGATGTATGCCATGTATTTTTGTGATCAATGTGGTGACTAGCACAAACATGCAAAGTAGCTCTCATGATGTTGCTGATTTCAGGGACTTAGAATTCTTCTAAGTCTTTTCCCTAATGTTATTTTTATGCCTTGTATTCATGTTGCTACAGAGTGATCCATGCCTCTTTTGAGCATGTTCGGTAAGGATGATTTTGAGATATTGTTATGTTCTATCCACCCATGTCTTTGTTTGCAATTATAGCATGACTCAATCTTGCTCTACTTTTGCTATAAATTGTTCCTGGTAGATTATTTACGTGTTAATCAATTTTGCCAAGGTTGTTGTAGTTGATCCATGCATGCTATGAGATGGTTCTTGCCATGGTTAGCTTCTTGAACATGTCTTCTTACTGGGTGTATGCTTAGTCAGTCATGCAATGCCTTGTGGTGAGTGCATCGAGCTCGCAAACATGCCTACTTAACTCTGTTTATGCCATGTCCAGTTTTCTGCTAAGTCTGAATCTGTTAACGAAACTTGCTATGTTTACATGGGTGCCATCATATCTTCTGATCCTTTTTGGCTTATGGTCAGTAAGGGACTTTTGTTATATGCTTTGAGTAGTTTCATGCCATGCCTTGCCTTGCCATGATATGTTCCTGTAGCATATTGTTATCTTGCTCTAAACATTGCTTCCTGATGTTAAATCCTGACATGTTGTTATTTTCACTAAGTCTGTGAACCTGATATTTTTTTTGCACTTTTGCCATGCTTGTTTGAACTTGCTATTGTGTGATTTAGCCGTAGCTCAGTGTTCATCTTTTGTCAAGCATCTTGAGTGGATCACTGCCATGTGCTTTGTTGTTATGTTAGAGTGCAGTAGCTTAGTTTCTTGTTGCATTTTAGATGGCATCGTATTGTTAATCGCAGAATAGTGCCATTATTGTTTTGCTTGCCATTTGCAAACCGTGCATCCGATTCCGGTGATCTTTATATCGATTTCGACTGAAATCAACTCATCTTTCCAGCGGCGCACTTGGTTTGCCAAGTTGAGGCCTGGTTCAGTCTTTTCCTTCCGGAGCATGCATATGCATTGCATTTTACATCCCACATATCATGCCATGTTTTGCATCATGTTGCTTGCGCATTGCACCGTGGTCGATTGTGTTTGCCTTTGCTTGTGTTCTTGCCTTGGGTAGAGCCGGGAGACGAGTACATGTTCGAGGAACCCGTTGAGTACGCTTACGAGGATCAAGCTTACGTCAATTCGAAGAACTTTGCAGGCAAGATGACCATACCCTCGAAATCACTTCTATCTTTGCTTGCTAGTTGCTCGCTCTATTGCTATGCCTATGCTGTGATACCTACCACTTGCTATATCATGCCTCCCATATTGCCATGTTAAAACTCTAACCCACCTTATCCTAGCAAACCGTTGTTTGGCTATGTTACCGCTTTGCTCAACCCCTATTATAGCGTTGCTAGTTGCCGGTGAAGATTGGAGTTTGTTCCTTATTGGAACATGCTTATTGTTGGGAGATCATTATTATATCTTGTTTACTTTAATGCATCTATATATTTGGCAAAGGGTGGAAGGCTCGGCCTTATGCCTGGTGTTTTGTTCCACTCTTGTCGCCCTAGTTTCTGTCATACCGGTGTTATGTTCCTTGATTTTGCGTTCCTTACGCAGTTGGGTTATAATGGGAACCCCTTGACAGTTCGCCTTGAATAAAACTCCTCCAGCAAGGCCCAACCTTGGTTTTACATTTTCCCAACAACCTATAACCTTCCCTTGGGTTTTCGCGATCCCGAGGGTCATCTTTAT
>NC_041384.1:136753886-136762795 GCF_002162155.2 Triticum dicoccoides
CGCCAGTGTTCCTCTGAGTGTTGGTCCGAAACGAGTAGACTGCGGGGCCACCTTGGGGCAACTTGAGGGTTGGTTTTACTCGTAGGATGTCTCATCTGGTGTGCCCTGAGAACGAGATACGTGCGACTCCTATCGGGATTTGTCGGCACATCGGGCGACTTTGCTGGTCTTGTTTTACCATTGTCAAAATGTCTTGTAACCGGGATTCCGAGTCTGATTGGGTCGTCCTGGGAGAAGGAATATCCTTCGTTGATCGTGAGAGCTTGTGATCGGCTAAGTTGGGACACCCCTACAGGGTTTTGAACTTTTGAAAGCCGTGCCCACGGTTATGGGCAGATGGGAATTTGTTAATATCCGGTTGTAGAGAACTTGAAACTTAACTTAATTAAAATGAATCAACAGCGTGTGTAACCGTGATGGTCTCTTTTCGGCGGAGTCCGGGAAGAGAACACGGTCTCGTGTTATGCTTGAACGTAAGTAGTTTTATGATCACTTCTTGATCTTTGTAGCTTCTCGACCGTGCTTTGCCTCCTCTTCTCGCTCTCATTTGCATATGTTAGCCACCATATATGCTAGTGCCTGCTGCAGCTCCACCTCACTACCCTTTCCTTCCCATAAGCTTAAATAGTCTTGATCGCGAGGGTGTGATATTGCCGAGTCCCCGTGACTCACATATTACTTCAAAAACCAGATGCAGGTGCCGATGATGCCACTCCAGGGGATGCGACTGAACTCAAGTGGGAGTTCGATGAAGACTCAGGACGTTACTACGTTTCCTTTCCAGACGATCAGTAGTGGAGCCCAGTTGGGGCGATCGGGGATCTTATGCATTTGGGGTTGTCTTTATTTTGGTTCCGTAGTCGGACCTTGGTTGTATCTGGATGATGTAATGCTATATCTATGTATTGTGTGAAGTGGCGATTGTAAGCCAACTCTGTACCTCTTTCTTATTCAGTACATGGGATGTGTAAAGATTACCCCTCTTGCGACATGCCTACAATGCGGTTATGCCTCTAAGTCGTGCTCTGACACGTGGGAGATATAGCCGCATCGTGGGCGTTACACCGACCACGCCCACGTCCCGCACATCATGGATCACTGATGTCGTCGGCGCCGTGAAAAACACCCCGACACGATCAAACAGGGGTAAAGCCGCCAGGCAGGCAACAACCTGAGGCACGCGCCGGTCAAACGACGTGGAGGGCAGGCACGAGGGAAGATGCCTCATGAGGCACATACTTTAGCACCCTTTTAGAGGAGTAATGTGAACTTGATTGTAATCCCTAAGTTTTGAGTAATATACAAGATTTTTTTTTTGCAAAAGAAAATACTCCCTCCATTCCTTTACATGAGGTGTATCTGTTTTTTCATAAAACTTCAAAATGTAAGGTGCATTTCTTTGAATTGCTCATGATTTCTTTTTTAGCCCTCCAGAAAAAAGCAAAGTATCTCCCTCCCGATTGCACACATCCCTCCTTGTAGGAAAAATATGAAAAATATCTCTCTCCCGATTGCATGTATCTCTTTTTTTTCTAAAATAATTGATTTACTTGTTGTAAACCAACAAATTAGCCAAGGGTAATTTCATCCTAAATTCTTTACAATTCCGTGCCTTGGTCACTGTGCTGATAAAAATACACATTAGATAAAAGAACGGAGGGAGTATGATATAAAATTTACACTCATATCTTGCTTTTCTTATATGAATTTTTATCTAGTGAATCAATATGAATGTAATTATTCTCGTGTACCAAAATTCAAAATAGCATCAATATGAATATACACCCGCAGGCAACAAAACCTTATTCTCGCGGCATATATCTCAAATGCTTAGCACCGGCCCACACCAATTTTTGGCCACCCTTTTAATTTTGGCAATGACGATTTGAGGCATTAAAGAGTGATTCCGAAAAATCCTTACACTTCTTACATTCCATATCTCCTGAGAAACAAGCATGGCCCTACTCCGGCCGACATGAATAAACGAAGGCCAAACCCTTAACATAAATTAAATCTGCCCAACCATAGAATTAATTGCGCCAACCCAAACCATGGGCCAAAAGTGAATGAAAAATTGGCACTTAAAGAGAATGTGGGAGGTGATCTCCGGTTCCTGCCCGCATAGCTTGCAAAGACCACTATTTGGCCAACCTTTTCTTTGTAGGCGATCACCATCCACACTCTATTTTGATAGTTTAACTACACAGAGAAATTGCATTCCTAAGTTATTCCAAATGATATGTCTCATGACCGTCGAAGTGATACCTTCGAACTACGTATGGTAAGCCGAGGATGCCAAGTAGTTGCTGGAACTTCCAAGTGATAGTGTCGGCCATCCTCCCTTCGTATAGGGTCACATGCTAAAGCATAGTCCAACGGGAGAGAACTCTTACACATGATTCATATTAATACCTCCTGAGGTGTTGATGTTGCTCTTGCTTAATCCAGGCATCACCCACGAAGGCCTTCTTCACATTACCATTGGTGGCTTTGGAGATTGCAAAACTGGAAGGGACAATGTCTTCCGGTTTTCGCCTCAAGCCATGGAGCATGCCAAAAATCTTGCCGTTGGACCATCACCGAAAAAGGCTTTCGCCCCGCTTTATAAATAAAGCAACCGCCACAGAGCATACATACCACATAGGTCCAAACCAACACACACGAGTCTCACGAAAAAGAACAAAAGGTTCTGCTGAGGGCACAGCCCAACAAGCCCAAAAAGAAGAAAACAACAGCAGTACAGCGCACCAGACACAAGGTGGCTAATCGGGCTCCGGCGGTGGCGGCGGCGGCGGCGGAGATAGGCGGATGGCCATCGATCGGATGTCGGCGATGAAGGCGGAGATGGCGTCACGGTCCGTGGGGCGACTAAGCGGCCGCCAAAGCTGCAAGAAACCTGAGAATTTGTAGAGAGCGTCAGTAGAGCGACGAAGGGGAGCGCGCTGGATCACAATTTTATTGCGAACGGTCCACAGCGTCCAAGCAAGCACCCCAACTTCCAGCCACCTAATGTGGCGAGTGGACACGGGGAACAGTTGGAGTTCAGCAAAAAGGTCCGGGAAGTTGGTGTGGCACCAACTCCCGCCGACCACCTCGCGAAAGCAGCTCCAGAGGAATTGGGCGGAGACGCAGGAGAAGAAGATGTGGTTCGAGTCCTCCGGGACGCCACAGAGCGGGCAGATACCGGTGCATGGGCCATTGCGCTTATGGACCTCCACACCAGACAGAAGCCTACCACGGATCCATTGCCACATGAAGATGCGAATCTTCAGTGGCACTCGAACGGTCCAGACCATCGATAAGGGGAGGGGAGCGGAGGAAGGGGCGATGGCCGAATAGAGCGACTTGGTGGTGAACAAGCCCGACGGCTCCAGCCGCCACCGGGTATGGTCCGACCTGTCATCCACCAGTGGCTCATGCAACGCGACGCAATCAAGTAACTCACGCCAGGCGGCGGATTCCACCGGCCCGAACGGTCGACGGAAGGCAAGGCGCCCCAGATCAAGAAGGGCCCTATTGACCGAAATCATGGGGTCAACGGAGATAGAGAAAAGGGCGGGGAAGCGGGCCGCGAAGGGGGAGTCCCCAGCCCAACGGTCATACCAGAAGAGAGTCGAGAGGCCAGAGCCCACCGAGATGGAGGTCCCAATGCGCAGCACTGGGAGAAGCTGAACAATGGACTGCCAGAACTGGGAGCCGCCCGATCTCTGGCAGAAGGCAAGGGGTTGACCCCGAAGGTATTTATTCCGGATAATGTCCAACTAGAGGCCGCCATGGCCCTGGGCGATGCGCCAGAGCCAGCGGGAGAGAAGAGTGATGTTCATTCGCTTGGAGCACATGATGCCCAGGCCACCTTGCTCTCGGGGCTTGCAGATGTCAGGCCAGCTGACCATGTGGTACTTCTGCTTATCATGCTCGCCAGCCCAGTAGAAGCGAGACTGGATCTTGGCAATCTCCTTATGTAGGGACTCATGGAGGCTATAGAAGCTCATAAGGAACAGCAGCAGGCTAGAGAGGGAAGAGTTGATAAGAATAGTTCGGGCCGCCTTAGAGATCCATCTCCCCTGCCAGGGCTCGCACCGGGACTGGAGCTTAGATATAGTGGGCCTCAAGTCCGCGGCAGAAAGGCGCGAGTCGCTAATGGGGGTCCCCAAGTAGGAGGTGGGGAAAGAGCCCAGACGGCAATTAAGCCGATTGGCGATGGCCAGAGACTCAGAGGAGGAGTATCCCATTACCATGACGTCGCTTTTATCAAAGTTGATCTTGAGACCCGACATCTGTTGGAAGCATAGAAGGAGGAACTTGAGATTGGCGATGTCCATCTCCGAGCCTTCGACCATGATGATCGTGTCATCAGCATACTGAAGGATGGAAATCCCGGATCCCCCAGAGAGATGTGGGGTAATCCCACGAATGTGGCCAGCAGCCTTGGCCTTATCAAGAATGGTAGCCAGGGCGTCCACCACCATATTGAAGAGGAACGGGGAGAAGGGGTCGCCCTGGCGAACCCCACAAAGGGTAGGGAAGAAGGGGCCAACCTCGCCGTTGATGTTAAGCGCCGTGCGACCGCAAGAGACCATTTGCATGACTCTAGTGATCCAGCGGTCATCAAAGCCCTTCCGAAGAAGGACTTCTCTAAGGAAGGTCCAGCTGACCGAGTCATAGGCTTTGTGGAAATCGATCTTCAGAAAAACCGCCTTAAGGCGTTTAGTCCGGACCTCGTGAAGGACCTCATGGAGGACCAAAACACCATCCAGGATATATCGTCCTCTAATGAAGGCCGACTGGTTAGGATGTGTAATCCGGTCAGCCAGCAGGGTCACCCTATTGGCGTACCCTTTGGCCAAGATCCGAAAGATCACATTAATGACCGTGATCGGCCGGAACTGGCGGATGTCGGACGCCCCAGGGACCTTGGGGATGAGGGAGATGATCCCATAGTTGAGGCGTCCTAGGTCGATAGTACCCACAAAGAATTCTTCAAAGATGGCCATGACCTCTGGTTTAATCACGTTCCAGAAGGTCTGGAAGAAAACAACAGGGAGGCCATCAGGGCCAGGTGCCGAGGAGGAATTCATACCCTTGATAGCCTCCCAGACCTCCTGCTCAGAGAAGGGAGCCGTCAGGGCTGCATTCTCCGCCTTGGAGACTAACTGAATACCGGCCCAACAATCGTGGGCGAGGGAAACGCCGCTCCGAGGAGCGGCAGAGAAAAGGGACCTATAGAAGCCGTCGACATGAGACCGGATGTCGCGAGGGTCCTGAAGAAGGGTGTCCCCATCCCAAAGGAGGGGGGTGGTGTTGCGTCTACGGCGGCCGTTGGCGATCGCCTGAAAGTAAGCGGTATTCGCATCACCCTTCAGGACCCACTTCTGGGTGCCCCGAATGCGCCAATAGGCCTCCTCATCGGAGTAGATCACGGAGAGTTGGTCTTCGAGGTCATATCGGGCGAGCCACTCATCCGGAGACAGACCCACCAAGTCAGCCCGGAGGTCAAGAGCCTGAATCACGGAAAGCAGCGCTTTCTTGCGCTCTCTGGCACCGCGCCCAAGGTTGGACCCCCATCCCTTCATAAACTTTCTACCACGTTTCGCACAAAGGTGCCACGTGTCAATCGCCGAGGGAGGCCTGGGATGGGGGTGGGCTCTGGCCTCAATCCACCGGGCGCAAACTGCGTCCGTGAATCCTGCCTGGGAGATCCAGAAGGTCTCAAAGCGGAAACGAGGAGGGATCGGCGGACGTTCGTCCGCAGAGGAGAGAAGAAGGGGGACATGGTCCGAGCCAATCCTATTGATGGCGCGGAGAGAGGAGAGGGGGCAGCGAAGGTCCCACTCCGGGGAGACAAGGACCCTGTCCAACACGGACTGGGTCGGGGAGGATTGCCGATTGGTCCAAGTGAACCGCGCACCAATCCTATCAATCTTCCGAAGGGCGAGGTCGGCGATGAAGTCATTAAACATCTGCATTCTGGCAAAGCAAACATTGTCGTTGCTCTTGTCTTCCGCCACGCGCAGCAGGTTAAAGTCGCCACCCACCACCACGGGGAGGGAGGCTGCCGAGATCTTATGATGCAGCTCCTCGAGGAAGGCTGCCGACCTACTATGGTCGGCAGGCCCGTAGACAATGACGATCTCCCATTTGAAGTTGAGAGATCTCTCGAAGAGTTCCATGCTGACGAAGAATTCCCCCCAGTCCATACTGCCCACCTCGAATGTGGCATCCTTCACGCCTAAAAGGATGCCACCCGAGTGGCCAGAGCTCCCACTAGAAGGGAGCCAGTGCCACGCAAAGAGGTGGGAGCTCAAACGATCGAGCTCGGGGAGCGAGAATTCGCGACGCATGGTCTCCTGGACAGCAACGATGTCGATGTGTTCATCTCGCATGTATTCCACAAGTTAGCGGCGACGACCATCATGACCGAAGCGACGGATGTTCCAGAAGAGGGCCCGCATTATGGAGCCATCGGGGGGCTGCTTGACCCCAGGACACGGGAGGCGCTCTGCGCGCGAAGAGCGGCAGTGCGGGCGCGAGTACGGCCTCGGATCTCGCCCGGAGGTGGGGGAGCCGGTCGCCGCGGCCCGGAGGTAGAGGGAGGGATCCTGTCTGCAGGAGCGTCCGGGAGGGAAAGGAGAGCAGCACGGGCCTCGGCAAGCTTCCCCTCAAGGATCTCGCGCGCCCGGATGGCAGCTATCTGAACTAAAGGGGGGCCAACCTCCCCCCTGAAAATGATAGCAGAGTCGGAGGCCACTTTGGCAAGGTTGCCGAGGGGGATAGATTCTAGAGCAGAAAAGGAACAAGACGATGCAGAGGGGGGGACGGGGGGTGTACCTGGCTCCAGGTTGCGGGCAGCCGCGCGAAGCTCTGCCCGCTCGGGGATGGGCAGAGCCGGGGATCCCTCCGGGTGGGCCGCATCCAGCCGCGCACTCCAGCGAGAGGCCACCACCGGGGAGGAGGTCGACCTGCCGCGACGGGAGTACGCAGCTGAGCGGGGGGGAGGGGGCTGGGCCGCCATCGGGGCGAGCACGCGAGTCGCCCCCTCCCTCAAAACCGGCGAAGACGGCGACGCCAGCTGAGCTGGCCCGGCGCAGCTGGAGAGGAGATGCTCAGGCAGCGTCCCAGCCGGTGGTGGAGGAGGCGGAGGCAACGGGACGAGGAGAGGCGACGGAGCAGGGTCGTCGAGCGGGAGGGGGGGAGCGGCCTGGGCATCCATCCTCCGAGGAGGGGATGGGTCGGGTGGGGCGCAGGCGGCCGGGGAGAGGGGGACCGCCGCCGGCGATGCCAGCCCCTCCACCGGCGCCGCCGACTCCACGAGGGTGGAGGAGGCGACGAAGAGCAAGTCCGCCGAGACCGTCCCAGTGGCAGGGGACGACGTAGGAGAGCGCGGGGAGGAGGTCGGGCAGACCACCATGCCCACACTGGAGATGTCGCTCCCCTCGGAGGAGGGAACAGGCGCGAGAGCAGAGTCATCCAGCAGAGGAAGTAGAGCGGCCTTGCGGCCCTGGCCCCCGCCCCCCCGGTCGGTGGGGGGCGAGGGGGAGGGGGAGCGGGAGTCCTCAGAAGCCCCCTCCTCATCCGAGCGATGGGAGCGGTGCCGCCCGTGGTAGTCCCCACCGGCCCCCGGGTTGCCACCAGGGAGGCCAGCGTCCAAGGAACAGGGACGCCCAATGTGGTTGGGTGGCTCGGGGGCAATCCTGAGGTCAAAGCCCTGGTCGTTGAAGAAGACGCGGACTGAGGTGTGCAGCTTGGTGGAGTCGAGGCACTTGACCTTGACCCGGACCTCCTCCTCCTTGCGGAGTGAGAGCTCGTCCACGGCCACCACCTTGCCCAGGAGACGGGACATCTGGCGGATGACGGGCTCGGACCGCGCAATATCGGGCAGGCCGGCGATGAGGATCCAGGCGGTGTCCAGGACGGCCACAGCCTGAGCGTCGAGAACTGGCTCGGAGATCTCGACCACCAGCTGGTTGAGGGCGAGGGTGATCCGGCCACTACGCGTCGCGTAGCCATAGCTGGCAGAGTCGGGGAAGACGACAGAGAAGATGTGGCCAGCGGTGGGAGTGACCACCCAGTCCCACTGGTGTCGGTAGAGGTGGTTGAGCTCCGCCTCGATCATCTCCGGGGATGCCACGCCGTCGACGACAGTGACAATCGCCTGGAGGGAGGGAGACGGTGGAGGAGCATCCGGAACCTCGAGGTGGAAGAAGCCCAACCCCTCAATCCCATGCCCATACATCATGAGCTCGGAGACCACCGGTCTATCCGGACACAGGATGGCGGGGTGGCCGGGGTCCTTGCAGAGGTAGCAGCACTGGGGGTTGACGCAGGTGACCTGAGAGTGACCCCTCACCCCACAGTTGAAGCAAGGGGGGCGAGGAAGGCCGGAGACGGGGCCCGGCGCGGGAGTGGAGCCATGGCCCGCCGGCGGAGGCACGGGTGGCGCGGCGCGCACGCCGCTCCACTTCTTCTTTTTGGCCGGACCGGACCAACCGCGGGCGGGGCCACCACCGGGAGCCAGGGCCGGGGCCGCACCCCCGGCGGCCGCGGCATGGGGCGGCACATAGTGTCGGGGTTCCACCGGGGTGGGGAGGATCCCATCCCGGGGGCGGGGCGGGCTCGGCCGCGCGGTGCGGGATGGGGAGGGAGAGCGGGCCCGGCGGGAGGGCGGCGACGGGGAGCGCCGGCGTCCACGCCATTCGCCCGGAGAAGCCCGAGGGGAGCGGGACCGGCCACGGCCCTCGCGGCGGGGAGGGGATCGGCGGCGGTCACAGAGCTCTCGGAGCTCCCTCCGGAGCTCCTCCTCGTGTCGAAGGCTGTCGGGGGAGGGGCGAGCGGGCTCCCGGTGGAGCTCGCCAGCCTTGCGTTTGTCCCGGGGCGCGGGATCGTCCCACTCCCTCGGCATGGCGCGCGAC
>NC_041384.1:136763789-136770647 GCF_002162155.2 Triticum dicoccoides
GGGGCGGCAGAGTGGAGGCGGGGGAGGCCACGGGAGAGGGAGGGGCGAGGCGGGAAGTCGCCGGCGAGGGCGCGGCGGAGTCGCGCGCGGGATCGCCCGCAGGGTCGCCAGCCAGCGCCATCAGCTTCGTAAATAACTTTTCACTCCCGTTGGACCATCACCGACGCTAATCAACGTGAACATGGATTTTGCAAACTAACCAATGCTCCTGCGAGTTCAGTTCGGGTCATTGTTGTTGCTCTTCCTTTCGCTTTCGCTTTCGCTTTCCTGTTTTGCACTAAGAAGTACTACCTTTACATAAATATAAATATGCAGTTTTGTGTGTGAATCGGCAGTTGAGCAGCATCTCCAAAAGAGGCACTGGTACCACAGCGGAAACCGCATCAGAGATCAGACAACCACTTTTCTTAGAAACATGCATCCTAGTGATTTACATAGGATGGTTGCCATCCCCCAAAACTAACTTTAGCATGCCCTAACTGCATCAGAAGAAACGAGAACTGAACGTATATATACACAAAAATGACAGGGACAGGCTTGAGCATGCAAAACATTACAACGGCCACACAAAGGTCACCATCTGGAGTTAGCATTACCATTCAGGGAAAGTAGGGGTCCTCCTTGTTCTGATATATCGCAAAAAGCTGTTTTGAGTAATGCCTAGCGATCTTCTGACAGAACTTGAGAGCATATTTGTTGTATTTTTCCAAATCATCGACAGTTTTCCTAGGTGGTCCAAGAGCATCACCATCCAGAAGAAACTCTGCTATGTGAGATCCCCTAAACAAAGAAAACAATTTGCATCATGAGACAAACAGAAACTCTTATTGAATTCTAGCACTTGATCTTCTCTTATGATTGGAGCGATACGTTGAAAAATGAAGACAGAAGTAAATACTACATATACTTGATGTGTATTATTATTATTCAATCGTTACAAAGGAAATCATGTTAGGTATTTGTTAATCCACTACACCAAATACACCAAAAATTAAATTTGAGAACCAGAATAAATACACCACCAATGAGCACTAGTTAGGACATCCTGTACACCTGATTACGAGGATCCTTAACAGTAATCAAGGTAGCTCAATTTTGACACCAATGTAGTCTGACAAGGCCCTACAATGCACATGAAAACCAAGGCACTTTCCAAATACAACTGAACATCAAAATCAGTGTAAGGCATGATCAACACATCAGCCGGCATGAGGGATGTTTGTTAATCCACTCAGGGAATTTCTTCTTACCTACAACTCTACTTTTGGAATTGATAAGATGTAGATGCAAGTTAATAAGTTATCATTACAAATAAGGCAAATCTCCTTCTGAAGTCTACATTTTGCAGGCAATTAGCGGCGCAAATTATGTTGAGGTAAAGCTAAATCGCAAATGAAGCATGAAAAATTGTAAAATGGAGATAGAGCTGTTAGTAACAGTTTATAATAGCGCTGCATACACGCAAATTAACTGCACCAAGGCATACCTAACAGCATCCATCTGGCTAAATCCTTGTCCGTTATGCACCATGCTGGCTTTTATTGACTGTTCTTCCTCAGTTTGCTTTCGGTAGAGAGCGCATACGGCTTTCAAGCAAAGTTCATCCTGTTCAGCAAATGCTGAGAGCATCTCTGCCTCGTAGTCCCACCCCTTACCATTAGCATTCCTTTTGCGACGTATCGCATCCATAACATCTTTATAGTTCATGTCACCGTCAGACTCTTCTGGCTCAACAGGCTCTTCATTATAATTTTCTGAACAATCCTCATCATCTATAAATCCATCCATACTACTGGCTTCTGCTGAATCATCCTCACTCTCCACATACTCTTCACCCAATTCACCATCATCTCTACTGCCCCTCTCGTCCTTCGTCGTCTGAACCACTTCACGAATGACGATTCTATCATCCCCGTCCTCGTCCTCCTCATCTTCAATCCCTGTCTCAGCTGCACATGGCACATGCTCTGGCCTAACCACACAAACATCCTCAGCATCATCTTCATCATCACTGAGTCCACTTAACAAACGCTTTCCACCGGGTGTAACACCCAACCCCTCCTGCACTTTACCATCCTTGTCATTCCAGTCCTCGTCGTCGCTATCGCTGGCAATCATCGCTTTACGCTTGTTGCCTCGTGGCATAATCGGAACATCATCGTCTTCAAGACCCACATCAGCATCCTCGATCTCGTCTTCGCCGCCGCTCTCGCCAATCACCGGCGGCACTGTGCGCTCCCAAGGAGCCGGGACAGCAAGAAGGCTCTCCTCCGCGCTACTCCTAATGGCGACGCCAACAGCCATCCCCTCTGGCCCGCGGTCACTGACCTCTGTAGAACCATTTACCGGATGGCCTCCCGCTGAGTTTTGCTTGTTTCCGCCGAAACCCTCGTCCAATCGGCCGAAGGTTGGGCCCTGGTCGCCTGAATGATCCATTGCCTGTACATTGGGCGCGGCCTTCCTGAAGCGCGTGTTCTCGGCTTCGAGGAGGGAGACCCTAGCCTCCAGGTCAGAGATGCGGGAGGCCTTGGCGGCGAGCGCGGCCTCGAGGGCGCGGACCTTCTCCGCGATCTCCGCGGCGTCCATCTCTGGCGGCCGCGGCGCCGGTGGGCCGTGGCGGCAGAACCCTAGCGTCGGATTGGCTGTGGAGGATAGTCGGCTGCTCGTCCTAAAAGGTGCGGGAGGGGTCTCGGAGAAATGAGGAGAGGATTTGCACGGAATCTTGGGAACTCCCCGCTCGTTGGCTCGTTGCAAAAATTTTGTTACGTGATTCCCTCTGTTTTTGCCAAATCTAAGTATCTGTAGGGGACACCTTATGTCGCCGACCTAAAAGGTGTGTTTATAGTTAACAGTCATCCTGTGCGTTCGGTTTATTCGGTTTACATAGTTTGATTTATACGATTTTTCAGTTTGTACGGTATTAATACGTCGATAAATATGGTATGAAATTAAAATACGGTTCGGTTTCGGTATATACCAAATTATTTCGGTATGGTTCGGTATATATCATAAAAACCAAAGTCGACGTGAATTTGGAAATGACGTAATAATAATTAGCAAATTTATGACTCAAAACACATACTATTCTACACAAATAGTATATGACTATATATATATAAGTATATATGCATGCATTGATTCATCTGTTGATGGCTATGGACGTGCTTAGCATTTTAAAAATAGAAAAATGACTATGCTACAAGAAAAAATTGCGTGCTTAGTAGTGATTTGACTCATGTCCAAGAAAAATAACAACTTGTATGATTGTTCATCTCAAGAAATATAAATTTATTTTTTACTTCGGTTTATTCGGTTAACCGTTTGATTTTCCGGTATATACCATAAAAACCAAGTTTAGATCGGTATGAAAAGTTCATACCATATCGAAACCAGAAACCATAAAAACCATAAAATTGATTCGGTTCGGTTTATTTTCGGTATGGTTTTTCGGTTTGATTTTTAAATGCACAGAGTGAGTTAACAGCAATGCCTCGGATACGGATCAAAAACAGCTGCAGCAAAACAGAAACTTTAAAATAAATCTGTAAATTTTGAAACCAAAACTTGGCGTGAGAAATCGAACTACTCCGGCAGGACTACTAGCATTCATAGTTAATTGATCATCATACAAAAGTCGTACATGGTCATTTTTTACAAACTAGATCGGAGGCGTAACAGCCACCCTAACCCTAATGCCAAAATTTGGCTCAGCGGAGCCATCCGGGTGCGGCAGCGGAGGAGCTCAATCCTCATCGCTGGAGCCGAGGTTGATGTAGATGTTGTCCTGCGCCTTGGCTTCGCGGTACCATCCTGCCAAGTTGTCGTCGAACTCCTGCGCCTTCGAGAGCCCCTGCTCGAGGAGGACTTTGTCGAGGTCGGCGTCTCGTCGACGGCGCTGCTCCGCCTCCTCCTCCCACGCACTGCTCGCGAGGATGGCGGCCTTGAAGGCGTCTGCCTCCGCCGGGGGAGGAAATCCTCCGGCTCGACGACGCCACCGCCCCGCCGCTCCGGCTCAGGCTCCGACTCTGTTTTCACCGGCGTGGGCGCCGTACGGGAGCTCAACGCATAGGCAGAGGAGCTGCCCACTCGGGGTCGTCGCCACCACGGGCGCCGCGGTCCGAGGACCACATCCCGCGCCACATGGTGGAGTTGGGCGGCGGATTGGAGTCGTTGGCGGCGAGAAAATCGAGAGGGGAGAGGAGGGATTGCGGCGGCGCGGGGATAGGGTTCGGCCCCGTATATCAGCCGCAGACCCTTAGTTATACTGCACAAGGGGGCGGTTTCTGGGCCACTGTAAAAGATTTACGGGCCGAGGCGACTATACAAGCTCTGGCTTGGCCCAAAAAAGGGGCCAAACCTGTATTAGTCGTCGAAATTTTACGGCCCGCGCGGTTTTAAGGGGTCTGCTATCATTCAATTTAAACTTAAACATGAACATAGAACTAAAAACTAATCATAAAGTTTAAACCAAAACTAAACATCATCGTCATCGTCACCCTTGTAGAGGGCAAGCCAATCCGCCCGCGACATCCCACCGCCCATGGGCCCGGCCATGTGTCGTCGTAGCTGGGAGTCGGGGAAGATGCGTCGCCACTCTTCAACGTCAAACTGCTCCTCGTTCTTGCCACCGTCATCGACGCCGTGCTCCTTGTCATCGGAGAGGACGATGACCTCCCTGTCGACCGCACACTCTGAGAAGATCGACCGCTCCGCCTCCACAAGCTCAGGGGACTGGCAGCAGAGGTCCGCCATGTACTCCTCGTCAGCGGCTTACGCCACGATGAACTCACTCGCCTCCCAGTCCTCCCTAGTCATCGCCACACTCACCATCCTCGGCAGCGGCGGCGGGACGAGCTCGATGGGTGTCATCCCCCACGGGGAGTTGAGGCGCGGACCTGCTACCGATCGTATCTCTAGGTATACGAAAAACACAGGAGCAGACACTTAGATGATCGGTGCCTTGCCTACCGTAAGCGGAGACATGTCCGCAGATTTTTTGCCTTGCCTACCTGCATGCTAAATTACTGGTCTTGTAGGACCCCGCAGCTCTCGAGACATGTGGCTATTTTGGGAAGCTTTTTTTGGTCTTCGTTGCTGTTGTTTTTCCTGTTTTGTTCCATTTGTTGCTGTGCTGCTTGCCGTGCAGTGCATCCTCAAAGCCACATTTGCGATGAGCTGATGGTAGGGCTATGCCACTACTGCTGCTGGATTATTCCATGTTTTGTTGAGAACAATTGGACCCACCAATGCTATTGCTTTAAAGAAGAAAATAAAATAATGATCGCACATATGCATAATACAGTAACATTCTGGTATAATCATCAGAACAATAAGAGTGATGATGCCCAAACCTAACAAAGAGAAATCCTACAAAAGAGTACCATCTAGTGGGCCAGTTATTGGTTGGATGTGCATGAGAGTTTATCAGTTATCAGATGACATTCTAATTGCGGCATCCATACAACACAACTATTCGATGTCCCAAGCATGCTTCGGCCCAATAACATTAACATCACATAAATTTCTCCAAGTGGGCACTTTGAAAACAAACGAACTTTATTGCACTTTCCTGGCTTCTGCTGGGGGCTTCCAAAGACCAAGGCGGTACTTGTGGGCAAAACTCAAAATCAACTTCCTCTGCACCATGGCAAAGAAACGAAGTTAGTAATTTAATTCGCATAATTTAATCATAAATTAACCGCCTGGGAAAGAAAGGAAATTAAACAGAAGAAACATATCACGGTAAACGTTGATGATGGAAATTAGCGGCTAGCAAGCTGTGAACTATCTTTAAAATTTGTGTGGATTAGCAACCTGGATATGTGGAATATCTGAAATGCTTCTCATGCACTGCTGTTATTTAGAACACCGCTCACGGTATTTTACAAGCAATTGGAACATCCACCAAATGTTACCCACACATTTACAAGCCACCTACTTCCTAGGAAATATCACAATCGACTAAGTAACACTTCACACATGTTAGTATGCTAGCCGTTAATTGACAGAAGAAATTACCTCAAATGCATTCACATTCAGAAATTATAGATACTGTAGTTCTATCAAAATTTGCAGCCTCAATGAAGTTATTGAACTGCAAATGCATTCAACTCAAAATTTTCCAAGTCCAAATCAGATTTCAACATATGCCAGCCTCCTCCTCCTCCGCCGGGCCACCACAGCACCACAACGTGCCTTCACCAGCCCACCATATGGCACAACTTATATTTTGTGGGTGTCATGTCCTCCGACCAAGCCTCCACTGACGTCCAACCTTTGTCCGTTGGTGCTGCCATTTCATGTTGACTATAGTAACTAGGTGAAACAAACAAGTACAAACTTGCTACCTGAATGTTAGTGCACTCGAATCTTCCTTCCTGGTTACCATTTTTACCTACAGATTCCATTCTACCAGATTATCGGGGATTCATGGAGCACGTTTGATAAATCTGTTGGAATTTGGTAGTGTCCTCTGTATTGGCCTGAATAACCCATATGCTAAAATAGTGCCTGTTGTACTCCTGGTCCGGCAGTGACATTACTGTAAACTATGCTTTTGTCAAATGTGGAGAAATGAAACCAATGAAAGGATCCTGTAATTTTATCAGTCCATGGCACACCTACTATATTGTCAGTTATAACTCTGTATGCTATAACAAATATGTAGCTCTGTATGCTATTAATCCACGTGATGATAATGTTAATACAGTTGCTAAACTGTCTGCCCAAATCAAAAGTATGCTCTCTTCTGAAGTTTATAGACAGGATCATGCTATAAGGACAAATTGTTGCTGTCTATGGTGGTGCACTATGTGCGCTTGGTTCTTTTGATTGCTCAGAACTGAAGGTTCGAAAAGG
>NC_041384.1:136770763-136798402 GCF_002162155.2 Triticum dicoccoides
AAATGGATGAAAATCTCATACTTAAAAGCCAAGAGAAAACCCATCATTTGTTACAGAGCAAAGTTACTGTCTTACTGATAGCTACAATTTCCGCAATTTTCTTGAGTCCGTGCCTGAAGTAAGGGTGCTGATAAATGATTATTTAGACAAGTAGGATGGAAGCTACAATTATTTGGTTCCTTCAGTACTTATTTAGCATGCATTTGCATTCAGTGATCTATGTGAGCTTAGTTTTAGTTCTTTTCCCTCCAGTTTATACTTACATTTGTTTAGAAGAATAAACAGTCTGGAAACAGCCTCTTGCAGAAATGTACGGAAAGGCTGCGTACTATAGACCCAAAGTGGTCGGACCCTTCCCTGGACCCTGCGCAAGCGGGAGCTACGTGCACCGGGCTGCCCTTCAATAAACAGTCTGTACTCTAGGATGCGGTCATTTGGATTTCAAATTAGTAGAAGTTGGGTGTTATGGTTTTTAAATGAATAAACATGGTCAATTATAGCTTGACAAGAAAAGCTATAGTTCAGCAAATGCTCTGTTTTTCTTACTAATGGCAACTGCTCTGGTTGTATGCTTGTATAAAAAAATGCTGTCTAGATAACATGTACATTGTCTAAGGGTTTATTTGTACAGATTCAGGGAGTTTTCGCAGTTCTTGCTATGTGGAGCCTGCAATTTTTATTTAATGCCAAGTAATTAAGTTCTTGATCAGAGCCGTTCAATGCATTTATACTGATAGATGTAGTGAGTGGGCACAATCTGAACCCAGGGGCATCTGCACCCACTTTTCAAAATATGCATTTTAAGCACGTTTTAAAAGCATACATGTTCACAAATGTGTGTGCGCGGCGCAAAGTTTTGTGAAAAAATGTCTTTTCGTTTTGTCTCCGCAAAAAAGACAAATTTCAGTGCTTCTAAATAGCATTTCACAACACAATTTTTTGTCTTTTTTGCACAGGCCACAAAAAAGTTATTTTTCCGTGAAACTTTATGCACGCACATAGAACATGAAGACGTACCCATGCCACCTTTTTCGGATTTTTTTAGCATTTAGAAATGTGTTTTTCAAAGTGGGTTCATATGTACCCAGGTTCATCCATGCACTTCCCTAGATGTAGTAGTATGAACAATTGTTTTCGAGATATGATACTTATTTTCTCAAAATATTAGAATCATTGAGCCATTCTGCAGCTTAAGAATAATAATACACAATGAAACAAGTAGTTTCCTCCTCATCTTAGCCTATCAGGTTTCTGCTCCTAAAGATGTTCTCAAAATTTCTTTATAGACTTGTTTCATGTTATGGGACAATGTGCTCAGCTTAGATACTCAACTGAATCAGCAACCATTTCTTTTCCATTCAAACTTTTGCATATGGTTGATTTAACATTCCATACTTGGTAAATCTTTATGCTTACCTATTGTTGTAATTAGCGTGTGGATGAACATATCAACTAGGCTATTTCTCAAAGCTTTGGAAGCAAACTGGACCTCACTAAATAGAGCTGGGATGTTTCTATTAGATGTCTGGTTTAATAAAATGCTATCAAAAGCTGAATACGATATTCAGATTAATTTCGTTTAGTTTACTTCTGCATTTCCTTCAGTTATCACATTTCTGTAGGGTCGTCTTTGAATCACCTTTTTCTCAGTCTTAAGTTAACAAAGAATTTTGACATTGCAGTCCCAAAGTTTTTCCTAATTTTGTGGCAATTGTTCATAAATGCTGGTTATTAGGACATCGCTATAGGATATGTCATTTGCGAGGGACTTCTGTTATGATAACTCTGATTTTAAACCCCGGAGAGGTCTTACCTGGTGGAAACGTCTTCCAAGGACCCATCACATGCTAATGAGTTCCACACAGGTATGACACTGAGTCAACAATGTGATGTCGAACCTCGGTTTACTCTGGCATTTGTATGCTATCCTAAATCATGCTATTGAACATCTTAATTGGTTCTTTCTGGATATGTGTGTGCCAATTTATATGCAATCATATGCCTAGAACATTCGACAGGTCAAGACATTTTGAACAAATTTGCCAGACTTCCTCAAATTACTTCATCAAGAAGGGTGGGGCCTTTGTGTTCCTGCACATGAACCATCTAATACCAAACTAACCCGATGGCTCTTATCCAAGCATCACAACATTGGAGAACAAAACCTATCCAAACTATACATTTACACAACGAAAATGCCCGAAGAAACCGGGCGCAGCCAGCAAAACCACATCAAGCCTTCTGTGAAACTACAAAGGACACAATAAACTAAATCAAAGGAATGTCTTGAACAGGGAGGACACATACATGCTTGCAGGGGACGCCGAGCTTCTTGAGCCGTAGCGTGCGGGTCTCGAGCAGCCTCTGGAGATCGCCTCCTACGGCCTCCTCCAGCTTCGCGGCGTGCGTCTCCACCCCCTTCCCGACCCCATTCAAGAACTCCACCACGCCTACCTTGGCTGCGCACAGGAATCCCAATCCACTTCACCGCAACGAACGGCGAAGAAAGAACCACAAAGTTTACGGATCAGGAGGGAAGTAACTAAGCGGGTGTACCTTGGTAGGGCTGGGCGTAGAAGGATCTCGCCGGAGCTCCGGCGCCGGGGTGGAGGAGGAGGCGGCGCACATTAGATGCACAGGCCAAGGCCGCCATAGGGGAGACTGAGGGCTGGATCCTTTTTTTTTTACAATCTACTGAGGGGTGGATAGCCACGCGTATCGCGCATTCGCGCTGGATACTCCTCAAACGCGCACCCTCCAGCGGCGCTTGCGAATGCCTATTAGGCCGGCCTAGTTATGCCGATCTTTTTTTTTTCGTTTTTTCATCCAGTTTCTCCTGACTTTATTTTTTCTCTTTTATTTATATATTTACGATTATTTTTCCAATTCGTGAGAATTTTTCGAATTCACAAACCTTTTTGAATAAATGATTTTTTTCAAATTTACGAAATTTTTAGAAAAATACGAACATTTTTGAATTAACGAACATTTTTTCAAATCATGAACATTTTTCCATATCAGAACATTTTTTAAGTTAGTGAACATTTTATGAATTCACAAAACATTTTAAATGACATGAAACTTTTACAAATCTGCAAAAAAAAATCATGTTTTTCCAAATTCGTAATTTTTGTTTCACAATTGCAAATTTTTTAAAATTCACGTTGATTATAAATTCATGATTCTTTTTGAATTTGAAAATTTTTAGTATTGATTTTGTTTTCAAATTTGCGACCATTTCCCAAAATCATGATTATTATTTCAAAAAAATTAACATTTTTTGAACTCATGAATATTTTAAATTACATTTTTTATCTTTGTGAATATTTCTTCAAATTTCAAAACATAGTTTTGAATTTTGTTAAGAATGAAAAATGAAGGAAATTTTAAAAAAACTGAGAAGGGAAATGTATCTGTACCAATATAAAAAGACCCAAAGGGACAGATCCAAACCATCTCTACCGTCAAATCATGTTATCTAGCGGTTCAAATCGCTCCAATGTTGAGCATCAAACACGTTTAACGCTCTAGTTACCCATCACTGCCATTGGTTATAAACACGTTTTGACTCAACGCTATCCCATGAAATCTGCCATGTAATTAATATCCTACTATTCCCGTAAAAAATTAATTCATATCTTACCAAATACCAACATGCAACAGATATATCTTACCTAATATAACATGCAACTAATATTCTACCTAATATAAACGTGCACTATATGTATGAAGAAAAATATATAAATCAAAAGCTAATATTTTTAATGTAGAAATATTCCATACTTGCACTATATGTAAGTAAAGAGGTATGCATGTACAGTTGCAACAATTAAATTGGGGCATTTCACAATCTTTGAAAAGTAAACAAATAAAATAATTGTCTGATGTACTACATATATCTAGTAACAAAAAATAAACATGTCGATATGGTTTGCATGGGCTGAAAAATAATGTTAGTGGAGGGAGATATGGCATGCTTAGTGAGAGGCTTGCATGTTGAGAGAACTAGATATGATTCCCCGCGCGTTGCTGCGGAAACTATTGCCTAAAATTGATGTTTTACTCCACAAACCAGCTGTCTCTTAAAAAGGATTAGCAGAATAATAAATAAACGATTCTTTTTTGACGCCATACATTAGAATGTGGTCCAGATAGACATGTGTTTGGCGTCAAAAGAGAATCGTTTATTTATTATTCTGTCTGGACTAATGACATTTACTTTGACTCATCTCAAAAAGTAGGTAAATAAATGTCACTAGTCCAGATAGAATCATAAGGTTCCTGCTTCTAAACATATCTGAGGTTTCAACTTCTAAACATATCTATAGTATTATGGACTAGAACTATGCAGAAAAATAAACATCCAGTCATCTTGCATTACCTTCATAAAAAATGACATAATTGAGGTGACTTCAGTACCCCTTTTTGTGTATACATCAAGATTTCTAACAAAAAATGATCGAAAACATAGAGGTTACTTACAGATCATGCCATAGGAGGGCACATCCTAGTTAAAAACAAATGTGAATACAGTGTTTCTTGTTAACCTGGGACATATGTAACAATGGATGCATGCACAATGTAATAGAATCAGTCAAATCTAGCAGCTGCATAACATTTTAGCACATCAAAAGAGCATAATACAGGAAAAACGCCATAATTATCAGTTCTTGTTTAATCTCAACGGGGCATAATGTCACAATTATTACATAGAGATATATTGATCCTAAATAAGAGTACATGGAGCAGTATTGCCATAATCTAGCTCCAGATAGCCCCTTATAGGACATGATCCATTAAAAAATGTAGTAGTACAGATCTGACACTTTCAACCAACTATGTGTAGATGGAAGATCATAAACATAGCTATCTGAATTTATATAAAACCTGACAGAGGTGGCCGATCAAGATGAGCTAATTTCAGATTAGCCGAGCAGGCGGCCATGACGGTGCAGTGGCGACCGAGAGGACTTGAAATTCACCATGTTCGATACATGTAATACGAGCAGGAGATACACATGGACGGCGATGATTTTTAGGGCAGGAAATGAATAAATCTCGAGAAGGACACGAACAGCTTGATGTGGTGAGGATGAAGGGAATGGAGAAGATGAGGAGGGAAACTCAATCAGGGGCGTTGGCACCAAATACCTTAGATGACGGCCAATGGGAGCGGAGCTGCTCCACTTCTCAACGGGGATAGCGATATGACTACTCTTCTGTGGCGTAGATGGGCGGATCCGCATGCTTCTGGGTAACCGGGCGGTGGTGGCAGCCGCTCTTGAGGAGGTCGCCGAGGTTGAGCGCGTCGTGGCTGCCGACACCTCCTGGCGGCGGATCTGACCGGGCACCTGGATCCGTGGAGAGCAAACAGAGAAGCTCAATCCTTGTCCGTCGGAGGCGGCGGTGTTCATGCACAACATCTGGCTGGGGCGCCGTCCGGTGGTGCGTGGGTGCGGGTTGAGGGCGTCGCCTGCTCTACCAAGATGGAAAAGTATATAGATACGGGAGATGGGCCGATGGGCTTATTTTATCAGTTTTTATACCAATTCAGCGGCAATGGAAGACAAAACATGCCCGCTTCGACTAATTACCAGAGTTCCCCTAAAAAAAGACTAATTACCAGAGTTTGATCACATGATTTGTGAGAAAAATTGCTGAGGTGGCATGCTGTTGATGTGGATAGTATGTATGTCAAGAGAAATAAGGTAGTGGGGATGAGCTATTTAGGTATTATAGATTAGAAGTATGAGATACGGTTTGCATGGGCTAAAAAATAATGTTAGTGGATGTTGACGTGGCATACTTGATGAGGCGGAATGCTTGGATGTTAAGAGAATTCAAGGTAGTGACAATCAACTATTTAGGTATACTAGATAAAATGAACCGGCTCATCATAAAATCGTGAAGTGTTATGTGATGGAAACGTTCCAGGAACCTTCCACGCTGGTGTGAAGCTTCCGTATGATTTTTTCAAGGTGTTTTCCGGTTTTATTTTTTTATTTTTCTCTTTGTATTTTCACTGTTTTTTTTGTTTTTTCTTCATATTTTTATGTTTCTTAGTGTCTTCCATTTTTCCAGGTTTATTTTATTTTTTATTTTTTATTTGACCTTTTCACTGGTTGGTGAGGTGAGGTGCATGGGCGTGGAAAATTTTACTCGGCGACCGAGAGGTCGAGTATATTTACTCCTCACGGCCGCTCGAAGTAAAATTTGTACTCACCTAGCGGTTATATGAGTTCGGCTAGTTCCGATTTAAAGAAGTAAACCACAAATTTTACTTCTCTAACCGGTTATAGGGGGGGCCGGTTAGAGTTGCTCTTAGGACTCGATATGGGTGAGGCATAGCTCGCACCCGATGGGAAGGATTGTTCGCATATGTTGCCTTCGTAAGTGGACGTCAACTCTATATCGGCATCCTCTTTTACAACTAAAACTCCCTTTTTTATTGATATGTGATAGCAGTTACATCTTTTAGTAGCAAAGAGGAAGTAAAACAATCGGGGCATCATCAATCCACTCATTACGAAAACTAAATCTAGCCGCACGGGCTAGTTCATGGGCAACACCATTTACTTTTCTAGGGCAGGACTCAAAACGAATTGAACTGAAATCACATGCCGAATGGTAGCAATCGTTAATGATGGCGGCTGCATTATTTGCATAGTGTCCCCCTTGTTCATAATCTCTATTTCTAATGGACGAGTTGATTGAATAGTCCCACCACTTTCGTCTGGTTTTTTTTCGTCCGGTTTATTTTCGCCTCACCTCCCACCACCACTCCCATGTTAATTTTTTCTTCTTCACACTTAAAACCGAATCGTGTCTGATACTTCTTCCATTTATTCATGCTTGCTTTGGCAGGTGTCGATTCAATCAATCATGTAAATATTTGGTAATTAAGAATTCATAAATAATACCATATACATGAGATCACTTTTCAAACAAATCACCTCCCTCTCCAATTTATTTCTCCCATTAATCTCCTTCCATCCTAATAAAGCACGCATTACATTCCTAATTAAGGAAGAAAATAAAAAAAGAACCTCCACCCGCACGACCCCTCCCACGCCTCCAGTGCGCCGCACCTGCCACCACGTTGCTGCGTGCCACCCCCGCCTCCAGTGCGCTGCCTCCAGTGCCCCGCCACCCACCGCCACGCTGCTGCGTGCCGCCGGGCGTGGCGGCGGCGATCTCCGGCCAGATCTGGCTGAGGATCTTCACCTGCAACTAACAACGCTATAAGAGGGGCTGAGCAAAGCGATAACAAGCTCCAATCTTCACCTGCAACTAACAACGCTATAAGAGGGGCTGAGCAAAGCGGTAACATAGCCAAACAACGGTTTGCTAGGACAAGGTGGGTTAGAGGCTTGGTTTAACAACACGGGAGGCATGATAAGCAAGTGGTAGGTATCGCAACATAGGCATAGCAAAAGAGCGAGTAACTAGCAAGCAAAGATAGAAGTGATTTCGAGGGTATGGTCATCTTGCCTGAAATCCCGCAAGGAAGAAGAACGAGTCCATGAAGAAGACAAACGGACGTAGTCGAAGGGGTCCTCACAAACGCGACGTTACCGGAACCAACCCGAAGAAGCAACACCGGAAAGAAGCACACAACATAGTAAACAAACCACACATGAACATGGTATGATATGCGGGATACGGTATGTGATGCATATGCATGATTTGGAAAGGAATGATTGAACCTGACCTCAACTTGGAAATTCAAGAGTGCCACTGGAAAGGTGAGGTGATTTACAGAATTGAGCATAGTTATGAGAATATCTAGGTATGATCATGCGTATAGGCATCACGTCCGAGACAAGTAGACCGACTCCTGTCTGCATCTACTACTATTACTCCACTCATCGACCGCTATCCAGCATGCATCTAGAGTATTAAGTTCATGAAAACAGAGTAACGCCTTAAGTAAGATAACATGATGTAGAGGGATAAATTCATGCAATATGATAAAAAAAACCATCTTGTTATCCTCGATGGCAACAATACAATATGTGCCTTGCTGCCCCTACTGTCACTGGGAAAGGACACCACAAGATTGAACCCAAAGCTAAGCACTTCTCCCATTGCAAGAAAGATCAATCTAGTAGGCCAAACCAAATTGATAATTCGAAGAGATTTGTAAAGATAAGCAATCATACATAAAAGAACTCAGAGAAGATTCAAATATTGTTCATAGATAATCTTGATTATAAACCTACAATTCATCGGTCTCAACAAACACACCGCAAAAAGAAGATTACATCGAATAGATCTCCACAAGAGAGGGGAAGAACATTATATTGAGATCCAAAAAGAGAGAAGAAGCCATCTAGCTAATAACTATGGACCCGAAGATCTGAAGTAAACTACTCACACTTCATCGGAGAGACTATGGTGTTGATGTAGAAGCCCTCCGTGATGGATGCCCCCTCCGGCGGAGCTCCGGAACAAGCCCCAAGATGGGATCTCGTGGATACAGAAGGTTGCAACGGTGGAATTAGGTTTTTGGCTCCGTTTCTAATCGTTTGGGGGTACGTAGGTATATATAGGAGGAAGGAGTATGTCGGTCGAGCAACAGGGGGCCCATGAGGGTGGAGGGCGCGCCTAGGGGGGTAGGCGCGCCCCCTACCTCGTGGCTTCCCTGTTGGTTGCTTGACATAGGGTCCAAGTCTCCTGGATCTTGTTTGTTCCAAAAATCACGTTCCCAAATGTTTCATTCCGTTTGGACTCCGTTTGATATTCTTTTTCTTCGAAACTCTAAAATAGGCAAAAACAGCAATTCTGGGCTGGGCCTCCGGTTAATAGGTTAGTCCCAAAAATAATATAAAAGTGGATAATAAAGACCAATAATGTCCGAGACAGTAGATAATATATCATGGAGCAATAAAAAATTATAGATACGTTGGAGACGTATCAAGCATCCCCAAGCTTAATTCCTGCTCGTCCTCGAGTAGGTAAATGATAAAAAAGATAATTTTTGATGTGAAGTGCTACTTGGCATAATTTTAATGTAATTCTTCTTAATTGTGGTATGAATATTAAGATTCGAATCATTCAAGATAAAAGTTTAATATTGACATAAAAATAATAATACTTCAAGCATACTAACAAAGCAATCATGTCTTCTCAAAATAACATGGCCAAAGAAAGTTATCCCTACAAAATCATATAGTCTGGCTATGCTCTATCTTCACCACACAAAGTATTTAAATCATGCACAACCCTGATGACAAGCCAATCAATTGTTTCATACTTTTGACATTCTCAAACTTTTTCAATCTTCACGCAATACATGAGCGTGAGCCATGGATATAGCACTATAGGTGGAATAGAATGGTGGTTGTGAAGAAGACAAAAAGAGAGAAGATAGTCTCACATCAATTAGGCGTATCAACGGGCTATGGAGATGCCAATTAATAGATATCAATGTGAGTGAGTAGGATTGCCATGCAACGGATGCATTAGAGCTATAAGTATATAAAAGCTCAAAAAAAACTAAGTGGGTGTGCATCCAACTCGCTTGCTCATGAAGACCTAGGGCAATTTGAGGAAGCCCATCATTGAAATATACTTATAGCATTTACTTTGACTCATCTCAAAAAGTAGGTAAATAAATGTCATTAGTCCAGATAGAATCATAAGGTTCGTGCTTCTAAACATATCTGAGGTTTCAACTTCTAAACATATCTATAGTATTATGGACTAGAACTATGCAGAAAAATAAACATCCAGTCATCTTGCATTACCTTCATAAAAAGTGACATAATTGAGGTGACTTCAGTACCCCTTTTTGTGTATACATCAAGATTTCTAACAAAAAATGATCGAAAACATAGAGGTTACTTACAGATCATGCCATAGGAGGGCACATCCTAGTTAAAAACAAATGCGAATACAGTGTTTCTTGTTAACCTGGGACATATGTAACAATGGATGCATGCACAATGTAATAGAATCAGTCAAATCTAGCAGCTGCATAACATTTTAGCACATCAAAAGAGCATAATACAGGAAAAACGCCATAATTATCAGTTCTTGTTTAATCTCAGCGGGGCATAATGTCACAATTATTACATAGAGATATATTGATCCTAAATAAGAGTACATGGAGCAGTATTGCCATAATCTAGCTCCAGATAGCCCCTTATAGGACATGATCCATTAAAAAATGTAGTAGTACAGACTGACACTTTCAACCAACTATGTGTAGATGGAAGATCATAAACATAGCTATCTGAATTTATATAAAACCTGACAGAGGTGGCCGATCAAGATGAGCTAATTTCAGATTAGCCGAGCAGGCGGCCATGACGGTGCAGTGGCGACCGAGAGGACTTGAAATTCACCATGTTCGATACATGTAATACGAGCAGGAGATACACATGGACGGCGATGATTTTTAGGGCCGGAAATGAACAAATCTCGAGAAGGACACGAACAGCTTGATGTGGTGAGGATGAAGGGAATGGAGAAGATGAGGAGGGAAACTCAATCAGGGGCGTTGGCACCAAATACCTTAGATGACGGCCAATGGGAGCGGAGCTGCTCCACTTCTCAACGGGGATAGCGATATGCCTACTCTTCTGTGGCGTAGATGGGCGGATCCGCATGCTTCTGGGTAACCGGGCGGTGGTGGCAGCCGCTCTTGAGGAGGTCGCCGAGGTTGAGCGCGTCGTGGCTGCCGGGCTACACCTCCTGGCGGCGGATCTGACCGGGCACCTGGATCCGTGGAGAGCAAACAGAGAAGCTCAATCCTTGTCCGTCGGAGGCGGCGGTGTTCATGCACAACATCTGGCTGGGGCGCCGTCCGGTGGTGCGTGGGTGCGGGTTGAGGGCGTCGCCTGCTCTACCAAGATGGAAAAGTATATAGATACGGGAGATGGACCGATGGGCTTATTTTATCAGTTTTTACACCAATTCAGCGACAATGGAAGACAAAACATGCCCGCTTCGACTAATTACCAGAGTTCCCCTAAAAAAGACTAATTACCAGAGTTTGATCACATGATTTGTGAGAAAAATTGCTGAGGTGGCATGCTGTTGATGTGGATAGTATGCATGTCAAGAGAAATAAGGTAGTGGGGATGAGCTATTTAGGTATTATAGATTAGAAGTATGAGATACGGTTTGCATGGGCTAAAAAATAATGTTAGTGGATGTTGACGTGGCATACTTGATGAGACGGAATGCTTGGATGTTAAGAGAATTCAAGGTAGTGACGATCAACTATTTAGGTATACTAGATAAAATGAACCGGCTCATCACAAAATCGTGAAGTGTTATGTGATGGAAACGTTCCAGGAACCTTCCACGCTGGTGTGAAGCTTCCGTATGGTTTTTTCAAGGTGTTTTCCGGTTTTTTTTTCTTTTTATTTTTCTGTTTGTATTTTCACTGTTTTTTTGTTTTTCTTCATATTTTTATGTTTCTTAGTGTCTTCCATTTTTCCAGGTTTATTTTATTTTTTATTTTTTATTTGACCTTTTCACTGGTTGGTGAGGTGAGGTGCATGGGCGTGGAAAATTTTACTCGGCGACCGAGAGGTCGAGTATATTTACTCCTCACGGCCGCTCGAAGTAAAATTTGTACTCACCTAACGGTTATATGAGTTCGGCTAGTTCCGGTTTAAAGAAGTAAACCACAAATTTTACTTCTCTAACCGGTTATAGGGGGGCCGTTTAGAGTTGCTCTTAGGACTCGATATGGGTGAGGCATAGCTCGCATCCGATGGGAAGGATTGTTCGCATATGTTGCCTTCGTAAGTGGACGTCAACTCTATATCGGCATCCTCTTTTACAACTAAAACTCCCTCTTTTATTGATATGTGATAGCAGTTATATCTTTTAGTAGCAAAGAGGAAGTAAAACAATCAGGGCATCATCAATCCACTCATTACGAAAACTAAATCTAGCCGCACGGGCTAGTTCATGGGCAACACCATCTACTTTTCTAGGGCAGGACTCAAACCGAATTGAACTGAAATCACATGCCGAATGGTAGCAATCGTTAATGATGGCGGCTGCATTATTTGCATAGTGTCCCCCTTGTTCATAATCTCTACTCTTAATGGACGAGTTGGTTGAATAGTCCCACCACTTTCGTCTGGTTTTTTTCGTCCGGTTTATTTTCGTCTCACCTCCCACCACCACTCCCACGTTAATTTTTTCTTCTTCACACTTAAAACCGAATCGTGTCTGATACTTCTTCCATTTATTCATGCTTGCTTTGGCAGGTGTCGATTCAATCAATCATGTAAATATTTGGTAATTAAGAATTCATAAATAATACCATATACATGAGATCACTTTCCAAACAAATCACCTCCCTCTCCGATTTATTTCTCCCATTGATCTCCTTCCATCCTAATAAAGCACGCATTACATTCCTAATTAAGAAAGAAAATAAAAAAAAGAACCTCCACCCGCACGACCCCTCCCACGCCTCCAGTGCGCCGCCACCCGCCACCACGTTGCTGCGTGCCACCCCCACCTCCAATGCGCCGCCTCCAGTGCCCCGCCACCCACCGCCACGCTGCTGGGTGCCGCCGGGCGCGGCGGCGGCAATCTCCGGCCAGATCCGGCTGAGGAGGCAAGTAGGGGTCGGATCCTGTTCTGGAGAGGGTGTGGAGACGATCTAGGAGGCACGGGAGGAGGTCCAGCGGCGGGGTTTTGAACTCCAAGTTCATGGCGGCGGCGTTCCTCGCCGGTTCCGAGCGAGCGAGCTCCGACAGATTCTGCGTCTTGCGGCGATGATCATGTTATCTCTGCAGCGGCAGCGGCGACACACAGCTGGCGCCGCGCTCCGTAGGTCAGCTTCTCTCATCCCTCACCCTGGGATACCCTGATCTCTCTCTCTCTCTCTCTCTCTCTCTCTCTCTCTCTCTCTCTCTGTGTGTGTGTGTGTGTACGTGCGTGCAAGGGATCTTAAATTAATTGTTTGCTTGGAGTTTAGGATCCAAGTACGCCCCTCTCCGTGGTGTTCACTGATTTCTTGGAGCAACAACGTGTTGTTGGAGTTGCGGAAGCATTAGGTCGAAGAAAAGATGACGATGAAGGACACACAGAGGAGTGTGAGCGGTGATGGCAGTAAGGTTACCGGCAGGTATGCATGCAGGAACTGACTGTACAGTGTTCCTGTGTGATGCTACTGGTTTTAACGTTTGTACTGTGATGCCATTGGCAGTTTAAATAAATCTGCTATCATTTGGGATGTGAGTTGTCACAACTTGCTATGCTCTGGTGTTTGGCTCAAAATTACTTTTGGGAATGATTCCTCTGAATAGACTACTTATGCTTGACATTTTACTTTCGTTATTTCTATTTGTAACTCAATTTTGGTATCCTCTCAAATTAACAATACTTTTTCTGGATATGGTAGTTGAGAATAGTTATGGTATATAGCGGAGTTAGCCCATCCTCACTAATGACTCTTCCTCATGGATTTGCTGAACTAGAGTTAGTAATGGGGGTATTGTAGACTGTTTTGAATTATGGGGGTATTGCAAACTTTAGAAGCTGAATTAAATTTTTGTGCAATTGAAAAAGGTGTATACAACTTGAATTTATTAGGTAGTATAGGAGAGATATGAAATTTTGAAAGTGTCAGTCAGATTTGTGTGTTGTTTTGGGTAGTATTCAGTTTTGTTCCATCTTAGAGGCCAATAATGCACATGTGATATTATCTACATTATTCAGTTTATACGGCTTCCCATATTCCAATGGTTGTATTTTACTAAATTGCCCATCTACTTACTGGAATTCTCACAAATAGAAGTGCAGTCAGAAGGTAAAAATGATGGTATGGTATGTCTCCATTCACATGGTACTGAACTGTTAGTGATGCTTTGTGTTATTCTGCAGACTTGAATTTAGTTTCTATGGTTTTCTTTTTCTGTTCATAGACGAGAGTATAGTCTAAAGGGGAAAAATGGTATGCTCTCAAGGGTGTGCAAGAACAGTGAGATTTATATTACTGAACATATTGTTAACAATTTGTTATTTTGCAAACTTGCTCTCAGTTTTTTTTCTTGGTAGGTGATTCTTCATGACAATTTTTCATAGAGGAACATTTTTGGTAAGCGTATTGTAATATTGACTCCCACCTTTTTATTTACATGTAAAGATAACCAATTGTAAATTTTAAATGTACATTTAACTTATTTTGTGAAATAACATCATGTCGTTCAGATAATTTGATTTCCCTCTATGATATTCTTTGGCTTTAGTATATCTTAGGACAAATTGTTAGAAGTTCTATGCTTCATAACCAAAACATAATCTTCTTTTTGTTATGTGATTTGCATCATGATGTGTTCCCATATGTTCCCCTGTCGCTTAAAAAAATCAACGCCCGATGCAACGCATGAGCATATACCCATCATGACAAATAAACCTCATCATGAAAGCATTTATGTACCTATTTAATTTGCGATGGCAGGGTGGCATCAGAAACGGGGATCGGTGGTGCTGGTGTCGGTGGTGCGGTGCGGTACAAGGTCAGGATGCGGGACGGGACGACTATCCGTGTGAGGCACTCGGCGGTGAGAGTTTGTGGCATCAAGAGGAGCGCCCGCGGCACCTCCAGATTCAAGGTGTTGGCCCGAGACCACCAAAGAGGGAGGAGACGAGGTTAGTATTTCCAGAGGAAAAAAACAAGAGAAGAAGAACAAGAACGACGCCCATCTCGGGTTCCAGGTACGATGGAGCCGGCGGCGAAGCGCATGGCGCTTGCAAACATGATACTGTGATAGTGGATGACGCCGATACCCTCAACTGCGGCATCTGCTACCTCCCTCTCAAGCACCAGTCTTCCAAGTGCGTACGCTCGTCGTCCATGCTAGGCCGATCCATCACAAGTTTGTGTACCAATAACACTGGAACGTCATTTCTGCTCGGGTGCAGTGTGGCTTCGGTCATACCATATGCTCGCGGTGCCGCGACAAGATGATGGCGGCAAGGAGGTGCCATGTGTGTCACGTCCGGTTGACCGGCGGCTATCGCCGGAACATCGCATTGGAAAGGCTAATGGAGTCCATCCGGGTGCCGTGCGCCCACTGTTGCCCATGCTACTGCCCGCAGGCGGACTGCGGTTTCGCTCGCTCCACGGCGGCGCTCCTGGACCACTTCGCCGACGCGCAAGGGTGGCCGTGCACGACTGAGCTTCGGGCCTGGGTGTGCGTCGAGGTCCAGCTCTGTGACGGCTTCAAAGCCTTCTCGACCCGTGCCCAAGGCCGGCAGTACCTGTTCCTGCTGAACGTGGTGTTGAACCCGTTTGGCCGAGCGGTCTCCGTGCTCTCACTGCATCCTTGGGTGTTGTCGACGGCGCCATGTTCTTTGAAGTTCGAGGTCAGACTCGGGTACTGCTGCAACATCGACCACCGTGGCGACATATGCCTCGGCCATAACCACGAAACTACGTTTAAAGTAGGGTGCACTGATCTCTTTGGTGGGTTATCGAGCTCTGAGTACTCTTCCCGGTTATTTCTGCACAAATACGTCCATCCACATGACATCCGTACTATCATGGCCAGTTTCGACGTAGTACCTGTTTCCTTGGAACTATCATTATGTTGTACTGTATTAACAAATCTGACTTTCTTTCTTTTTCATATTGTGTAGGATTCAGATTTATGACAAGGACACAAGAAAATTTATAGCATCCGTTGTGATGATACAAGGGAAGTAAGCATAGATGCGTATCTTGTTCAATGTGATGATACATGGGAGAGCTCGGCCTATGCTGCCAACTAATCTGCGACGGCGCAGAAGGAAATTTCAAAAGCAGGGCAAGCGAGAGTGACTGTTCTATTGATGGTCAGAGGGAGGGCTTGGCAAGAGAGATTGAGGGAGCTCTACTACCTCGATCTTGGCATAGAACCTGATGGCATCATGCCCAGGTAAGATTCTTCTATGTTCCAATTCTGGCACTCGTTGGTCTTTTACTCTCGGAGCTTACAAAATCTTAGATGCTGCCTACAAAAGACTGTGACACAATATTTTGATTGCAGATTGTATATTCGTCAGTAATATGCAAAGACTAAATGAGAGACACAATGTTTTGATTGCAGTCTTGCAGACAACATCTTGTTCAGCAAGTAGATGCCTTCCTATGCATGTATACCCCGACTGGATTGTAAGCCATTATCGAAATTTATTGGTATTGAAACAGAAGGGCATATGCTCTTAATCTCACCTTTAATCTCAAAATCTACCAGTAGGTTATAACATAAATCTTAGAGATTTTAATGATATGTATTGACCTGCAAGTCTTAACTTTTAATGATATTTTTTAGTACATTGTTCACCTTTTAGTCAACTTCCTTATGGATGTATTTCAAATACAACTTTCCCATGTAGTCAACCTTGAATATTAATTTATTGGAACCATTTAGATTAATTACAAGAAGTAGTCATTATATTTCTACATGGGTTGAAGTGAAGCAAATAAACAATTATCCTGTTTAATTCATGTAAAGTTCATATCTGTCATTACTAATGGAGGTGGCACCTTCAAACATGAGAAATTATGCAGTATATCCATTTTATTTTGTATCTAGCATTGTTGCTTACAGTGTAGGCTTTTTTGGGTCTTATGTGGGTGTATGATTTATTGCAGTATAATAAACATAACTGGATGTGTGATTTATATTCACTTTTCTTCCTTCATGCTTTGCTTTTCTTCTCTCTCTCTCTGTGTGTGCGTGCGCGCTTGTGTGTGTGTGCGTGTGTGCTTGTGTGTGTGTGTGTGCGTGTTTGTGTTATGCTAGATGGCTCATCCTCATCGTTTCGATTTCTCAAATTGATGCATTATTTTGTATCTCTTAGTTCAGGGACACACCTATTTTGAAAGTACAACAGGTGAATTTAATTTTGAGGAATATCAAGAAGAAATAATACACGCTCCTGAGTTTACCCGTGCAATTTAGCATTATTTAAAACTTACAATGTCCATTTCCTCTAATTATTTCAGAGATCTTACGTGCTCTTCCTGTTGGTATGTGGCTCTGGCTCGAGGTTCGTGTTGGTATGTGGAACAAATTGGTTGCCAACCTGGGACATGAGGAAAATTGCTTTTGTAGACAGGACCAGTGAGATGGATGGCTTATTTACTGATTTTGTGCTTTGATCTGGTTTGGATTTCCTCCGATGACTTGCTCTTCCTGCGTAGCTCAACGCTGCATCGCTCAGTTCGTTTGCTTGCTTCCTTTGCTTGGCTCAGGGAGGAGAAGGCCAGGACTAGCGGCAAGGACCTAAGGGTCTTGCGTCACAGCCTTTGCCCAGAAGGCGAAGACCCAAAACTAAATTCTTTGTTTTTAACTTCCAAAAAATTACATGGTACATAACTATTAGTAGACTTTAGATCTCAACCATTATAATCTAGATCAATTGATCTTTGCCAAGCTTTTTTTGATATGTATACTACAAATTTATTTTCCAATCTAAGTACACAAAGTTTTCTTTTAAAGAGCTGAGTAAGTTATAAGAAAGAAGCAGGAGTCCGACTTCTCCTTTTGGTATTGAACATAATCACATGTATTTTGATTGGACTCTTCCTTAGGGTCTTCTTTTTTTATTTGGATTCTTTTTTTAGTCTACCATAAGATGGCTACCGAAAACCTTGTGGTTGTCGTGTTACGCAGCTAAGTTTTTTAATAGAAAGGCATTGATCTATCTATACTTTTTTTTAGAATGATATGTGACATGTTAAACTATTTGTACATGGTAATATTTATAAGTAACGCCACATTTTTAAATCTCATTTGTTAATATGTGAAATTTATGGTTCAGATATTTTAATCTACATGGTCAAACATGATGGCTTGTTTGCCTTTTGTTTGAAGTATTTAACACTCCAAATATATGAACATGTTAAACTATTTGCTCTGTATGTAGTCTGCGTTAGAATCTCGAAAAAGACTTATATTTAGGAATGGAGGGATTAGATAGCACCTGTATAAAAACGCTTTCAGGTGTTATCTATCATTTGTGATGCAGTGCAAAACTGTTCTATATTCTTAAACCACTTTCTTTTATTTTGTGCATCAGATGAGTCAATATAGGTCATTGAATTACATTTTTTTATACATTGCAATTAAAGTGGAATTCAATTTTATATACATGCATTATGTTTATTATGCAATAAGTAAGTTTTTAAAAAAGCCTGTGGCAACGCACGGGCATTCTACTAGTATCCATAAGTTCCTGGCTGTCCGAATTGACGATAATCCTGTTACTTCCAGCCGATGCAGAAGTTGAGGGCCAAATTTGAGGGCCAAGACTTCTGCAATAAGAACATCGTAAGATGACTCGATGATGCGAACCAACATGTGGTTGGATGGTTAGAGGGACAGTAATATTTCAGCCCACTAGGGTTTAAGTCCTGGTGCTCGCATTATTTTTGTATTTATTTTAGGATTTCCGACGATGCGTTTTCAGTGGGAGGTGACGGTTCAGTGGGAGGAGACGTTTTCGTCTTTACTGTGTATGCGCATATGTATGAGCGCTTGCGTCTTTACTGTGTTAAAAAAATAGGACTTGCTGATGGCGTCCTTGTAAAATCTGCAGCATGTAAGTTTAGCAAGGAAATAACCGTTACCACCCGAAAAATAAAATAAAACATAACGTTACGATCGACGAGCTGACGGAACGACACGGCGACGCGCCATGTCTACGTGCAGTCGCGCTCCACTCCGACACGGAAGAGTCTTTGTCCGGCTCGGCCTGCACGTAACGTAAACCGTCATGTGGTAATATAGCGAGTAAGTAGTAGGCAGATATAGGTACAGTATTCCTACCCGCCGCCGGCCGGCCTAATTCAGATCGATCGACATGCACATGACATGACCGGGCGGCTACCCGAGGACATGCTCCTGGACGTCCTGCGCCGCCCGCCTCCCTCCCTGCAGCCTCGCGGCGTGCCGCTGCGTCCGCAAGGAATGGCGCGCCACCGTCGACGGCCACCGCCTACTGCGCACTGACCTTCTCCCGCTCTCGCTCGATGGCGACTTCCTCGAGCTGCGCGACCCGGACCTGCCCCTCGAGCGGATGGAGCACCCCATGCATGCCCGCGCTCTTCTCACGCCGCGCCACGGCGCGCCGAATCGCCGCCAGCCTCGGCTACCCGGACGCCCCCCTGCGTGTTCGACTGCGGCGTGCAGGATGTTAGTTAAACCCTGAACCGATCGTAGTTGGGCCGGTTTTCCCAGTTCTTTAGCTTTGCTTTGCATGTAATAAGGTGCATGGTCGTGGTTTGTGCGTGCAGTGCGCGACTAGGAGTAGGAGGTGACCGCGGTGAGCACGCCCTCTTCGTGAACGTGGGATGGCACGTTCGAAGGAACGGGGTTGTGGCATGCGAATCGGTCAGGTCTGTTGGTTTTCTTACTGAATAAGAGGAAGCGAGTAAACTGAAAAGCAGCAAGTTGTGCGCCGCGCAAAAATCCACTGTCTCATGTGAGTTCATCGAGAGCGAGAGCGAGAGAGAGGACACGAGCGCGGCGGCTGCCTGACAATTGGTATCAGAGCCACCGGCAATGAGGGGCCATGGCGGGCAGCAGGGAGGCCGGCACCGGCGAGGTGTCGGACACAGCTGCCCAGGGACTCGGCGGGGAGGCGACGCCAAGGGCGCACACGGAGACGCGGGGACGGAGCCGCGGACGCAGTCGTGTCAGGAGAAACCAGGGCGAGGTGATCGTCCACGAGCGCGTGATCCGGGAGGCAACCGGGCACGGCGGCGCGGTCGTCTACCCCTCGCTGACACCGACCAACTACATCGAGTGGGCCCGGATCATGCAGATCAACCTGTGCGCCTATGAGAGGCCATGCTCGGCGAGGGCATGGTCACCGATCGGGAGGACATGGCGGTGCTCGCCGCGCTCATCCGCCCCGTGCCTCCTGAGATGCACGGCATCCTCGCCGTCAAGAACTCCGCGTACGAAGCATGTGAGGCCGTGCGTACGATGCGGCTAGGAGCGACCCGTGTCAGGGAGGCGACGGCCCAACGCCTCCACAGCGACTTCGAGCAGATCACGTTCAGGGATGGCGAAACCTTGGACGCCTTCGCCATGCGCATCACCCGGTCTCGCCAACAACCTCCGATCGCTGGGCGACAACGTGGAGGAGGTCCGCGTGGTCCGGAAGATTCTGCGCGTGGTGCCGGCACGTTATGCGCAGACCGCCTGCGCCATCGAGACGCTCCTTGACCTGTCGACTCTAACGGTAGAGGAGCTAGTTGGTCGCCTCCGATCCGCGGAGGAACGTTACGCCGGCGACACGAAGAACCAGAGCGGCCAACTTCTGTTCACAGAGCAGGAGTGGGAGGCGCGCAGGAACCAGCGCGAACTCGGGCAAGGCTCTGGCTTGAATGGTGGCGGAAGCAGCAACGGCGGGCAACGGCAAGGCAAGCCGCCCGGCAACAGCGGGCAGCGGCACGGCCGTGACATGACAAAGGGGAAGTGTTATAACTGCAATAAACCAGGGCACTTCTCCAGGGACTGCAAGGAGCCACGCCGTGAACGGCGAGGACAAGGACAGGGCGCGCCGGACCAGCCGTCGGCGGCCTAGCCCCAGCAAAGGGCCAATCTGGCCCGGATCGACGACGACGAGGCTGGCCTCCTGGTGGCGCAGTCTTGTACTCTCCACGAGTGGGAGCCCGCGCTCCTGATGGCCACGGTTCCCCTGTCCAGCGCCCACAAGGAGGAGGAGGGCGCCGCCATGGCGCACAAGCCTGCCATCGACGCGCCCACCCACGTTGAGCTGGTCGAGGACCAGGTGCACCTGTCCAAGGAGGGACGTGGCGACAACGTCTGGTTCCTCGACACAGGAGCCAGCAACCACATGACTGGCGTGAGGGGAGTCTTCGCCGAGCTCGACACCGGCGTCACGGGCACGGTCAAGTTCGGGGACGGCTCGTTGGTGGAAATCCAAGGGCGTGGCACGATTCTCTTCACCTGCCACAATGGTGAGCACCGCGCTCTGACTAATATTTACTACATCCCTCGGCTACGCAACAACATTGTCAGTCTCGGGCAGCTCAACGAAACAGGCTGTCAGACTCTCATCGAGCATGGCGTCCTCCGCCTGCGTGACCAGCAGCGGCAGCTCCTGGTCAAGGTGGAGCGCACCAGGAACCGACTGTACGTGGTCACGCTGGCTGTCACGCAGCCGGTGTGCCTCGCCGCGCATGCGGGTGAGGTGGCCTGGACATGGCATGATCGCTATGGGCACCTGAACTTCGACACACTCCGGAAGCTCGCACGCCACGACATGGTGCGCGGACTCCCAACGATTGAGCACGCACAACAGCTCTGCGAGAGTTGCCTGGCGGGCAAGCAGAGGCGGGCGCTGTTCCCGCAGGCTGCCACGCGCCACGCGGAGGGGCTCCTGGACCTCGTGCACGGTGACCTCTGCGGGCCGATCGCTCCGGCCACTGCGGGACGGAGGCGGTACTTCCTCCTCCTTGTCGATGATCTGAGCCGCTACATGTGGATGAGGCTGCTCACTACGAAGGACGAGGTGGCCGCAGAGATAAGGCGCTTCAAGGCCGGCGTCGAGGTCGAGACCGGCCGCAAGCTTCGCCTTCTTCGCACTGATCGCAGTGGAGAGTTCACCGCCGCCACGTTCACCACCTACTGCGCCGATGAGGGGGTGGGGCGCCAGCTAACGGCACCCTATTCCCCACAACAGAACGGCGTCGTGGAACGACGCAACCAAACCATCATCGCGGCGGCGAGGTGCCTTATGAAGGCGAAGGGGGTGTCGGCGAGATTCTGGGGGGAGGCGGTGGCGACCGCCGTCTATCTCCTCAACCGATCACCTATGAAGAGCGTGGACGGCAAGACCCCCTACGAGGTATGGCATGGGCATAAACCTAGTGTGGATCACCTGCGCGTGTTCGGCTGTGTGGCGCATGTCAAGGTGGTGAAACCGCATACCGCCAAGCTCGATGACCAGAGCACTCCCATGGTGTTCCTGGGATATGAGCCTGGAACGACGGGGTATCGAGTCTACGACCTAGTCCGTAATCGTGTACAGGTGTCTCGCGACCTCGTCTTCGACGAGGCCGCACGATGGGACTGGGAGAGCAATGCAGCAGCTCCGGTGGCCGTGGAGTTCACCGTTGACTCCTACTCCTACGCGGTGACACGACCGGCGGCACCGTCTTCACCAAGCACAGGCGCCCCAACCGCGGCGAACGCGCGCGGCGAAAGCGCTGCCCCTGGGGACGACCTCGCCAGGGCAAGCGGAAACGCCGCCACCGAGCCCAGGGCCCGCCTCGGAGCAGGGAAAGGCCACTGGCACCTCCCACGCCAACGACGACGAGGCTCCACGTCCACGGCATCCCATGACGACGCGTGCACGGGACGGAGTTGTACAGCCAAACCGGCAGTACGAGGACTACGTCATGCTCGCCCACGACGACGAGTTGTACCTTGGTGAGATCGACGAGCCCAAGACGTTCGCTGAAGCCGAGGGGGAGGGAACCTGGCGCCGCGCCATGGATGAGGAGATGGCCTCGATCGTCTCCAACAACACTTGGCGCCTCGTTGATCTCCCCGCAGGCCACAAGGCGATCGGGCTCAAATGGGTGTACAAGCTCAAGCGCGATGCGAACGGCGACATCCAAAAACACAAGGCGCGTCTGGTGGCTAAGGGCTACGTCCAGAGGCAAGGAGTCGACTTCGAGGAAGTGTTCGCCCCCATGGCGAGGCTTGAATCTGTGCGGATGTTGATCGCTCTGGCCACGTACGAGGGGTGGCAAGTCCACCACATGGACGTCAAAAGCGCCTTCCTCAACGGCAATCTGAAGGAGGAGGTCTACGTCGCGCAGCCGCCGGGTTATGTTGTCGAGGGCCAGGAGCACAAGGTGCTACGCCTCGACAAGGCCCTCTACGGACTGCGGCAAGCGCCGCGCGCGTGGAACACGAAGCTCGACCGCTGCCTGGTGGATCTTGGTTTCAGCAGAAGCCCAGCGGAGCACGCCGTCTACGGACGGGGAATGGGTGCGACGCGCCTGCTCGTCGGCGTGTACGTGGATGACCTGATCATCACCGGCAACGACCACGTCGAGATCGGCAAGTTCAAGATGGAGATGCATAAGCTCTTTCGCATGAGCGATCTGGGTCTGCTAAGCTTCTATCTCGGCATTGAAGTGAAGCAGACGGCGAATGGCATCTCCCTCAACCAGGCAGCGTATGCTGGCAAAATCATCGAGAAGGCCGGCCTGCTAGGCTGCAATCCGTGTCACACTCCTATGGAGCCACGATTCAAGCTTAGCAGGGTGAGCACAACTCCGGCCACAGATGAGACGGAGTACATGAGCGTCGTGGGCGCATTGCGCTACCTGCTGCACACGCGCCCGGACCTGGCCTACTTCGTGGGCTACGTGAGCCGGTTTATGGAGGCGCCGCCGACGGAGCATCTTGCAGCTGTCAAGCAGATTATCAGGTATGTGGCCGGAACACAGCGTCACGGCTGCTACTATGTAAGGGGAGCGACTGGGGCATCCCTGGTCGGGTTCAGCGACAACGACATGGCCGGCGACATCGACAATCGCAAGAGCACGACCGGCGTCCTCTTCTTCTTCGGGAGGAGCCTGATCAACTGGCAGTCACACAAGCAATGGGTGGTGGCCCTGTCCACCTGCGAGGCAGAGTACATCGCTGCCGCAATGGCGGCCTGCCAGGGCGTCTGGCTCGCTCGGCTGCTCGGAGACATAAAAAACGAAGAGGCCGAACAAGTCATGCTGAAGATCGATAACAAGGCAGCTATCTCCCTCAGCAAGAACCCCGTCTTCCATGATCGCAGTAAGCATATTGACACAAGGTTTCACTTCCTGCGCGAATGTGTTGAAGACGGGCGTGTTGAGGTTGAGTTCATCGGCACCAGTGGACAGCTCGCCGACATCCTGACGAAGGCACTCGGGCGTGTCAAGTTTCAGGAACTCCGATAAGAAATTGGTGTGGTTCAAATCCAGTAGTGGTTCAGGGTTTAGGGAGGCAATGTTAGTTAAACCCTGAACCGATCGTAGTTGGGCCGGTTTCCCCGGTTCTTTAGCTTTGCTTTGCATGTAATAAGGTGCATGGCCGTGGTTTGTGCGTGCAGTGCGCGACTAGGAGTAGGAGGCGACCGCGGTGAGCACGCCCTCTTCGTGAACGTGGGATGACACGTTCGAAGGAACGGGGTTGTGGCGTGCGAATCGGTCAGGTCTGTTGGTTTTCTTACTGAATAAGAGGAAGCGAGTAAACTGAAAAGCAGCAAGTTGTGCGCTGCGCAAAAATCCACTGTCTCCTGTGAGTTCATCGAGAGCGAGAGCGAGAGAGAGGACACGAGCGCGGCGGCTGCCTGACACAGGACTGCCACAACGGCCTCCTCCTGCTGCTCCGACGCCACGTGGTCAATCCCCACGCTGCAGTGTGTTGGACTGTACTGTACTGCTATATTGTAGTTGTGTAGACATCAGGTGTAGTGTGTGTGTATATGATCGTGGCGCACACATGTAGTGATTGTGGCGCACGATCCGAGGTAGTGGATCACCCCATGATCTCCCTAGCTGGCCCTGTAACCTGTACATAAGACCCAGCCGAGAGCTTAATCAAAGTGTGGCGAATCATTCCTCCTAATCCTTTTCTTCTACATGGTATCAGACTCCCCCGACCTGCTCAATCCCTTCATGCAGGTCGTCGGTCCCGCTTCCGCCTCCATGGACGACAACCCTGTCGTGTCCCCTCGCTCCTCGCAACACGGCGCCGACGACCTCCTCAACACTGTCCCCCTAGCCAACGCACTGCCGGCTGCAGCACTCGCGCCCGCGGTGCCCGTCGTCCCACCTCCTGCTCCTCCCGCCTCGGTCGCCTCCTCGATCCTGCAGACGGCGCCACGTGTGGGGCATGGCTGACCACGTCATCGTCCACTGGCTCTACACCACCATATCGCCGGAGCTGCTCGACGCCGTCATGCAGCCGAACGACACTGCTCTGGCCGTCTGGACTGTGGTCGATGGAATCTTCCACGACAACCACCTTGCTCGCGCTGTCTACCTCGACGCCGGGTACCACGCCATCGTTCAGGGTGACATGTCGATCATGGTGTACTGCACCAAGCTCAAGTCGTTCATTGACCAACTCCGCGACCTCGGGCAGCCGGTGACCGACTCGCGGCAGGTCTTCAACCTGCTCCGCAGCCTGAACCGGCAGTTCCACTCCGCCATCCCCCACATCACCTCGCAGGTTCCGCTCCCCTCGTTCCTGCAGGTGCGCTCCTTCCTTCTGCTTAAGGAACACCGAGCAGAGCAGTCCGCTCGCCAGCAGTCCGCGCACGCGCTCGTCGCCGGGCGTGGTGGCTCTCCTACACCACCCACACCCCCGCCCAGCAACACCAACCAGGGGCGTGGGCGCGGACGCCGCCGCGGGCGTGGCAACGGCAGTGGTGGCCCGCCCGCACCGTCCTCCTCGGCTCCCCGCCCTTCCCCGACGTACCCCACCGCTACACCCGACACCAACGCATGGACCGGCATGGTCCAGGCTTGGCCGATGCCTTGGCGCGCGCCTGTAGCTGGAGTGCTCGGCCCCCGCCCCGGTACGCCGCACCAGCAGGCCATGTTCGCTGCCCCGTCGCCGGCTGCGCCCCCAAGATACGGCTACAACACTCCCCTCCCCGGCTACGGCGTCCCTCCACCTGTCTCCGGGGTTCTGTCGGGCTACGGCCACCCCGGTGCCAGCTCGTCGACTACAACCCACCAACCGTGGGACATGGCCTCGCTCCAGGCCGCCCTCCACAGCGCCTCGGTCGGCCCTTCCTCTTCTGGAAGCGCACCGGAGTGGTACCTCGACTCCGGTGCCGCGGCGCACATGACGTCCTCCCCTGGTAATCTCCTCTCCACTCGCTCGTCCTCTACTACTGCATCTATCATCGTAGGCAGTGGTGAGCGCCTGCCCATCACCCATGTTGGCACGGGCGCACTGATCACCAGCACTTCCCCCATTCCTCTCCGCAACATTCTCGTCTCTCCCTTGCTAGTCAAAAACCTTCTTTCAGTTCGCTAGCTTTGCCGTTCCTACCCGTTTCTGTTGAATTTGACGCTCGTGGTTTCTCTGTCAAGAACCTACGAACCAGGGTGGTGATTCTCCGCTGTGACTCCGACGGCGATCTTTATCCCGTGATGCGGTCGTCTCTCCATTCCCCGAGCACCTTCGCCGGTGCCGCCACGACCGACCTGTGGCATCAACATCTCGGCCACCCAGGGGCTGCCGCACTCCGTACCGTCGCTACCGATCAGTCCGTGGAGTTCTGCCGTGATCCGCCTGTCGTGTTGGCAAACACACCCGGCTCCCGTTTCAGACATCCACCACTGCTAGTTTCTTTCCTTTCCAGCTTTTACATCTTGATGTATGGACTGCTCCCGTTGTAAGCATATCCGACTATCAGTTTTACTTCATTGTGCTTGATGATTTCAGTCACTATGTTTGGACTTTCCCTCTGAAACACAAGTCTGAAGTTCTTCCCATACTTGTTGATTTCTTTGCCTATGTTCAGACTCAGTTTCAGTTACCCATACTTGCACTGCAAACAGATAATGGTCGTGAATTTGACAGAGTAGTCGTGCGCTCCCTGCTTGCTCGCCACAACACACACTTTCATCTCACCTGCCCATACACCAGTCAGCAGAACGGCAAGGCCGAGCGAGTTATCCGCACGATCAACGATGGCGTTCGTGCGCTTCTCTATCATGCGCACATGCCCGCTCGCTTCTGGGCATAGGCCCTCAACACCTCGACCTACCTGCTCAATCGCCGGCCTTGCCGTGCCTCGGCGCCCTGCATTCCGAATGAACTTTTGCTCGGTGTCGCCCCAGATTACTCGCAGCTTCGTGTCTTTGGATGCCTCTGCTACCCGAACGTCACCGCCACCACCCGCCATAAGCTCGAGCCACGTTCTGTCGCCTGCGCCTTCCTCGGGTACCCTCCCAATCACCGTGGTTTTCGCTGCTTTGACCTAGCCTCTCGCCGCGTCCTCACGTCTCGCCACGTTCTCTTCCACGAACACGCTTTCCCGTTCGCATCCTATTCTCCGTCGCCTACGACGCCCGTCGTACCCTCTACCCCGCAGACCCCGCTCATCGTCCGGCCTCCTGCGCTGCTTGTGCTTCCACCGGCACCTGACAGCGGCGCGTCGCTCGTGCTGCCGGCGCGTCCGATCTCCATCACCGGTCTGTTGGGGAACGTAGAAGAATTTTAAAATTTTCTACGCATCACCAAGATCAATCTATGGAGTCATCTAGCAACAAGGGAGAGAGGAGTGCATCTACATACCCTTGTAGATCGCGCGCGGAAGCGTTCAAGAGAACGGAGTTGATGGAGTCGTACTCGTCGTGATCCAAATCACCGATGACCAAGTGCCGAACGGACAGCACCTCCGCGTTCAACACACGTACGGTTGGAAGACGTCTCCTCCTTCTTGATCCAGCAAGGAGGAAGGAGAGGTTGATGAAGATCTAGCAGCATGACGGCTTGGTGGTGGATGCAGCAGGATCCCGGCAAGGCTTCGCCGGGGAGGAGAGGTGTTACGGAGGGAGAGGGAGGCGCCAAGAGCAAGGGGTGCGGCTGCCCTCCCTCCCTCCTCTTTATATAAGGACCTTGGGGGGGC
>NC_041384.1:136798683-136799196 GCF_002162155.2 Triticum dicoccoides
AGCCAAGTGGGGGGCGCCCCCACCCCTAGGGTTTCCAACCCTAGGCGCAGGGGAATGTGACGCCCGGGTAATTAAGCTACAATGAACCTCTGCTAATGATGCCATGTCACCTCGGTTTCTGTCGATAAACTCGCGTTAGTTTAAAACCGATTCAAATTCAAATTCAAAATCAGGCAAACAACAAAAATTTTCAAACTTAAAAACTAAAATGTTCAATAAATAGTAGATAAATCAGAGGCTAGGATAAAATTGTAAACAACGTTATTGAAATATGATAAGTCATTTAAACAATCTCAAACAGTGGCTGAATACATTATTTAATAACCTTTTAACTAGTCTAAATCTAATATGAAATAGTATTTCACCCAAACTAGTTTTTGGTGCTAGGATATAATGCACTACAATTTATGAGCTAGCTCCCATATTTTATAAAAATCAATTAGGTGCTAAACACTTTTGAAAAACAGAAAAAAGGAAACCAAGAAAATAAATAAAAGAAAAAGAAATACAAAA
>NC_041384.1:136800423-136803531 GCF_002162155.2 Triticum dicoccoides
AACCGCTCCCGCCCCTCTCGCGCGCGCCGCGCGCCATCTCGCACGCGCACCGCGCACGCCCCGTGCTCGCCCGCGACGCGCGCTTGTGGCCTCGTCATGCCGCTGCTGCTCGCCGTCCCACCGTCTCTTGTGCCGCCGCGCACCCCGTCTTCGTCCGCATGGCCCCGCTCGCCGCCATCGGTGCCGCGCCCGCGTCGCCCAACTGCTGCCCGCCAGAGTTCACCATCGTTGCGGCCTGCCTACTTCCGTCGGAGCCCCACGCCGGCGACCCCGCAGCCGGATGGCCACGGCCACGCCCCGCAACCGGGTGGGCCATGCGGCCTTCGCCCGGCACCCACACTTGTTGCCCGCACACCCGCTAGGCCTCTGGGCCACTAACTGCTGGGGCCCAGCCCCAGTAAGAACAAAAATGAAAATAATAATAATAATTAAATAATAAATGAATAAATAATAAATATTAATTAATTAATTAAAGAATTAATTAACTTAATTAATTTTGTTTAAATAAACTAAAAAAATTAATTAAACTAACTAATCATAATTAGATTAATCTAATAGCTAACTAAAACTAATTAAACTGTTAGTTAAATAATTAAACAGTCAATGACAGGTGGGGCCCACCCCTAATTAATTATGTTTAGGTTAATTAAAACTGGATAATTAAATGTGTCACTGACAGGTGGGACCCACACATCAGGTTGACCAGTCAACTCTTTTGACTGCTCACGTCAGCATAACATCATGCTGAGGTCATTAATCATTTTCGAATTAATTTAAATAATTAATTAAATTTCAGAAAATTAAAAAAATCTTTAGAAAATCATATCTTTTAATCCGTAACTCGGACTAAATTATTTTCAACATGAAAGTTGCTCAGAACGATGAGACGCATCCGGATACGCGGCCCGTTCGTCCGCCACACACCCCTAACATATCAAACTCGCAACTTTCCCCCTCCGGCTCCTCTGTCCGAAAACGCGAAACACCGGGGATACTTTCCCGGATGTTTCCCCCCTTCACCGGTACCACCTCATACCGCCTTAGGGCACACCTAGCATCATGCTTTGTCATGTCATGCATCGTCATGCATTTGTTTGCATTATATTTATTGTTTCTTCCCCCTCTTCTCTCGCTAGACACCAAGACCGACGCCGCTGCTACCCAGTACGACTACGGTGTTGACGACCCCTCTCTCTTGCTAGAGCAACCAGGCAAGCCCCCCCCCTTTGATCACCAGATATCGCCTATTCTTCTCTCTACTGCTTGCATTAGAGTAGTGTAGCATGTTACTGCTTTCCATTATCCTATCCTGATGCATAGCCCGTCCTTGCTACTGCTGTTGTTACCTTTACCTGCAATCCTAAATTCTTAGTATAGGATGCTAGTGTTCCATCAGTGGCCCTACACTCTTGTCCATCTGCCATGCTATACTACTGGGCCGTGATCACTTCGGGAGGTGATTATGGGCATATACTATATACTTTACACTGTTACATTCCTGGTGATACTGTTTGGAGATGGGGGCTGAAGGGGCAGGTGGCTCCATCCAGGTAGTGGTGGGCCTGAGTTCCCGACGGCCCCCGACTGTTACTTTGAGGCGAAGCGACAGGGCAGGTTGAGACCACCTAGGAGAGAGGTGGGCCTGGCCCTGGTCGGCGTTCGCGAATACTTAACACGCTTAATGAGATCTTGGTATTTGATCTGAGTCTGGCTACTGGCCTATATGCACTAACCATCTACGCGGGGACAGTTATGGGCACTCGACGTCGTGGTATCAGCCGAAGCCTTCGTGACGTCAGCGACTGAGCGGTGCGCACCGGGTTGGACCGCGTAACGCAACTTCCTTTGTAATGGAGGTTGCTAGGTCTGCTCACCGGCCGCGTACGCAATGTGCAGGTGTGTAATCGGCGATGGGCCCAGACCCCTGCGCCATAGGATTTAGACCGGCATGCTGAGCTCTCTATTGTGCCTAGGTAGGGCTGCGACGTGTTGATCTTCTGAGGCCGGGCATGACCCAGAAAAGTGTGTCCGGCCAAATGGGATCGAGCGTGTTGGGTTATGTGGTGCACCCCTGCAGGGAAGTTAATCTATTCGAATAGCCATGATCTTCGGTAACAGGACGACTTGGAGTTGTACCATGACCTTATGACAACTAGAACCGGATACTTAATAAAACACACCCTTCCAAGTGCCAGATACAACCGGTGATCGCTCTCTCATAGGGCAACGAGGGAAGGATCATCGGTTAGGATTATGCTATACGATGCTACTTGGTGAACTTACCATCTACTCTCTTCTCCTGCTGCAAGATGGAGGTGGCCAGAAGCGTAGTCTTCGATAGGACTAGATATCCCCCTCTTATTCCGGCATTCTGCAGTTCAGTCCACATATGTTTGCCTTTTCCATTTGATACCAATGCACACATATGTAGTGTAGCTCCTTGCTTGCGAGTACTTTGGATGAGTACTCACGGTTGCTTTGCTCCCTCTTTTCCCCTTTTCTATACTCGATTGCTGCGACCAGACGATGGAGTCCAGGAGCCAGCCGCCACCGTCGACGATAACTACTACTACTCGGGAGGTGCCTACTACTACGTGCAGCCCGCTGACGATGACCATGAGTAGTTTAGGAGGATTTCAGGCAGGAGGCCTGCGCCTCTTTCGATCTGTATCCCAGTTTGTGCTAGCCTTCTTAAGGAAAACTTGTTTAACTTATGTCTGTACTCAGATATTGTTGCTTCCGCTAACTCGTCTATGATCGAGCTCTTGTATTCGAGCCCTCGAGGCCCCTGGCTTGTAATATGATGCTTGTATGACTTGTTTTATTTGTAGAGTTGTGTTGTGATATCTTCCCGTGAGTCCCTGATCTTGATCGTACACGTTTGCGTGTATGATTAGTGTACGATTGAATCGAGGGCGCCACATGGAGGCCCAAGGGGGGGGGCGCACCATCCCACTAGGGGCTGGTTCCCCTCCCAATTCAGCCCATGGGGCCCTCCGGGATAGGTGGACCCACCCGGTGGACCCCCGGGACCCTTCCGGTGGTCCCGGTACAATACCGGCGACCCCCGAAACCTTCCCGATGGCCAAAACTGGACTTCCTATATAT
>NC_041384.1:136803751-136813538 GCF_002162155.2 Triticum dicoccoides
ATCTTTACCTTCGGACCATTCCGGAACTCCTTGTGACGTCCGGGATCTCATCCGGGACTCCGAACAACTTTCAGGTTACTGCATACTAATATCTCTACAACCCTAGCGTCACCGAACCTTAAGTGTGTAGACCCTACGGGTTCGGGAGACATGCAGACGTGACCGAGACGACTCTCCGGTCAATAACCAACAGCGGGATCTGGATACCCATGTTGGCTCCCACATGCTCCACGATGATCTCATTGGATGAACCACGATGTTGAGGATTCAATCAATCCGTATACAATTCCCTTTGTCAATCGGTACGCTACTTGCCTGAAACTCGATCGTCGGTATCCCAATACCTCGTTCAATCTCGTTACCGGCAAGTCACTTTACTCGTACCGTAATGCATGATCCCGTGATCAAAAACTTGGTCACATTGAGCTCATTATGATGATGCATTACCGAGTGGGCCCAGAGATACCTCTCCGTCATATGGAGTGACAAATCCCAGTCTCGATTCGTGCCAACCCAACAGACACTTTCGGAGATACCTGTAGTGTACCTTTATAGTCACCTAGTTACGTTGTGATGTTTGGCACACCCAAAGCACTCCTACGGTATCCGGGAGTTGCACAATCTCATGGTCTAAGGAAATGATACTTGACATTCGGAAAAGCTACAGCAAACGAACTACACGATCTTTGAGCTATGCTTAGGATTGAGTCTTGTACATCACATCATTCTCCTAATGATGTGATCCCGTTATCAATGACATCCAATGTCCATAGTCAGGAAACCATGACTATCTTTTGATCAACAAGCTAGTCAACTAGAGGCTCACTAGGGACGTGTTATGGTTTATGTATTCACACATGTATTACGATTTCCGGATAACACAATTATAGCATGAACAATAGACAATTATCATGAACAAAGAAATATAATAATAACCATTTTATTATTGCCTCTAGGGCATATTTCCAACAGTCTCCCACTTGCACTAGAGTCAATAGTCTAGTTACATTGTGATGAATCGAACACCCATGCAGTTCTGGTGTTGATCATGTTTTGCTCTAGGGAGAGGTTTAGTCAACGTATCTGCCACATTCAGGTCCGTATGTACTTTACAAATCTCTATGTTTCCATTTTGAACACTTTCATGAATGGAGTTGAAGCGACGCTTGATATGCCTGGTCTTCCTGTGAAACCTGGGCTCCTTGGCAAGGGCAATAGATCCAGTGTTGTCACAGAAGAGAGTCATTGGGCCCGACGCATTGGGTATGACTCCTAGGTCGGTAATGAACTCCTTCACCCAGACTGCTTCTTGTGCTGCCTCCGAGGCTGCCATGTACTCCACTTCATATGTAGATCCCGCCACAATGCTCTGCTTGCAACTGCACCAGCTTACTGCCCCACCATTCAAAATATACACGTATCCGGTTTGTGACTTAGAGTCATACAGACCTGTGTCGAAGCTAGCATCGACGTAACCCTTTACGACGAGCTCTTCGTCACCTCCATAAGCGAGAAACATATCCTTAGTCCTTTTCAGGTACTTCAGGATATTCTTGACCGCTGTCCAGTGTTCCATGCCGGGATTACTTTGGTACCTTCCTACCAAACTTACGGCAAGGTTTACATCAGGTCTGGTACATAGCATAGCATACATGATAGACCCTATGGCCGAGGCATAGGGGACGACACTCATCTTTTCTCTATCTTCTGCCGTGGTCGAGCATCGAGCTGTGCTCAATCTCGTACCTTGCAATACAGGCAAGAACCCCTTCTTTGACTGATCCATTTTGAACTTCTTCAATATCTTGTCAAGGTACGTACTCTGTGAAAGACCAATGAGGCGTCTCGATCTATCTCTATAGATCTTGATGCCTAATATATAAGCAGCTTCTCCAAGATCCTTCATTGAAAAACACTTGTTCAAGTAGGCCTTTATGCTTTCCAAGAATTCTATATCATTTCCCATCAACAGTATGTCATCCACATACAATATGAGAAATGCTACAGAGCTCCCACTCACTTTCTTGTAAATACAGGCTTCTCCATAAGTCTGCGTAAACCCAAATGCTTTGATCATCTCATCAAAATGAATGTTCCAACTCCGAGATGCTTGCACCAGCCCATAAATCGAGCGTTGGAGCTTGCACACCTTGTCAGCATTCTTAGGATCGACAAAACCTTCCGGCTGCATCATATACAATTCTTCCTTAAGGAAACCATTAAGGAATGCCGTTGTGATGTCCATTTGCCATATCTCATAATCATAGAATGCGGCAATTGCTAACATGATTCGGACGGACTTCAGCTTCGCTAGGGGTGAGAAAGTCTCATCGTAGTCAACCCCTTGAACTTGTCGATAACCCTTAGCGACAAGCCGAGCTTTATAGATGGTTACGTTACCATCCGCGTCTGTCTTCTTCTTAAAGATCCGTTTATTTTCTATGGCTCGCCGATCATCGGGCAAGTCAGTCAAAGTCCATACTTCGTTTTCATACATGGATCCTATCTCGGATTTCATGGCTTCCAGCCATTTGCCGGAATCCGGGCCCGCCATCGCTTCTTCACAGTTCGAAGGTTCACCGTTGTCTAACAACATGATTTCTAGGACAGGGTTGCCGTACCACTCCGGTGCGGAACGTGTCCTTGTGGACCTACGAAGTTCAGTAGCAACTTGATCTGAAGTTTCATGATCATCATCATTAACTTCCTCTCTAGTCGGTGCAGGCACCTCAGGAACATTTTCTTGAGCTGCGCCACTTACCGGTTCAATAGGTAATACCTCATCAAGTTCTACTTTCCTCCCACTTATTTCTTTCGAGAGAAACTCTTTCTCTAGAAAGGACCCATTCTTGGCAAAGATCTTGCCTTCGGATCTGAGGTAGAAGGTATACCCAATAGTTTCTTTAGGGTATCCTATGAAGACGCATTTTTCCGATTTGGGTTCGAGCTTTTCAGGTTGAAGTTTCTTGACATAAGCATCGCATCCCCAAACTTTTAGAAACGGCAACTTAGGTTTCTTCCCAAACCATAATTCATACGGTGTCATCTCAACGGATTTCGACGGAGCCCTATTTAAAGTGAATGCGGCAGTCTCTAAAGCATAGCCCCAAAATGACAGTGGTAAATCGGTAAGAGATATCATAGATCGCATCATATCTAATAGAGTGCGATTACGATGTTTGGACACACCATTACGGTGAGGTGTTCCAGGCAGCGTGAGTTGTGAAACTATTCCACATTTGCTTAACTGTGTGCCAAATTCGTGACTCAAGTATTCTCCTCCATGATCTGATCGCAAGAACTTGATTTTCTTGTCACGTTGATTCTCAACCTCACTCTGAAATTCCTTGAACTTTTCAAAGGTCTCAGACTTGTGTTTCATTAAGTAGACATACCCATATCTACTCAAGTCATCAGTGAGGGTGAGAACATAATGATAGCCACCGCGAGCCTAAACACTCATTGGACCGCACACATCAGTATGTATGATTTCCAATAAGTTGGTTGCTCGCTCCATTGTTCCTGAGAACGGAGTCTTGGTCATTTTACCCATGAGGCATGGTTCGCACATGTCAAATGATTCGTAATCAAGAGACTCCAAAAGTCCATCTGCATGGAGCTTCTTCATGCGTTTGACACCTATGTGACCAAGGCGGCAGTGCCACAAGTATGTGGGACTATCATTATCAACCTTACATCTTTTGGTATTCACACTATGAATATGTGTAACATTACGCTCGAGATTCATTAAGAATAAACCATTCACCAACGGAGGATGACCATAAAACATATCTCTCATATAAATAGAACAACCATTATTCTCGGATTTAAATGAGTAGCCATCTCGAATTAAACGAGATCCTGATACAATGTTCATGCTCAAAGCTGGCACTAAATAACAATTATTGAGGTTTAAAACTAATCCCGTAGGTAAATGTAGAGGTAGCATGCCGACGGCGATCACATCGACCTTGGAACCATTCCCAACGCGCATCGTCACCTCGTCCTTCGCCAGTCTCCGCTTATTCTGCAGCTCCTGCTTTGAGTTACAAATGTGAGCAACCGCACCGGTATCAAATACCCAGGAGCTACTACGAGTACTGGTAAGGTACACATCAATTACATGTATATCACATATACCATTAGTGTTGCCGGCCTTCTTGTCTGCTAAGTATTTGGGGCAGTTCCGCTTCTAGTGACCACTTCCCTTGCAATAAAAACACTCAGTCTCAGGCTTGGGTCCATTCTTTGGCTTCTTCCCGGCAGCTTGCTTACCGGGCGCGACAACTCCCTTGCCGTCCTTCTTGAGGTTCTTCTTACCCTTGCCTTTCTTGAACTTAGTGGTTTTATTCACCATCAACACTTGATGTTCCTTTTTGATTTCCACCTCCGCTGATTTCAGCATTGAATATACCTCAGGAATGGTCTTTTCCATCCCCTGCATATTAAAGTTCATCACAAAGCTCTTGTAGCTCGGTGGAAGCGACTGAAGGATTCTGTCAATGACCGCGTCATCCGGGAGATTAACTCCCAGCTGAGTCAAGCGGTTATGCAACCCAGACATTTTGAGTATGTGCTCACTGACAGAACTATTTTCCTCCATCTTACAGATGAAGAACTTGTCGGAGACTTCATATCTCTCGACCCGGGCATGAGCTTGGAAAACCATTTTTAGCTCTTCGAACATCTCATATGCTCCGTGTCTCTCAAAACGCTTTGGAGCCCCGGTTCTAAGCTGTAAAGCATGCCGCACTGAACGAGGGAGTAATCATCAGCACGTGACTGCCAAGCATTCATAACGTCTTGGTTCTCTGGGACAGGTGCGTCACCTAGCGGTGCTTCTAGGACATAATCTTTCTTGGCAGCTATGAGGATGATCCTTAGGTTCCGGACCCAGTCCGTATAGTTGCTGCCATCGTCTTTCAGCTTGGTTTTCTCTAGGAACGCATTGAAGTTGAGGACAACGTGGGCCATTCGATCTACAAGACATATTGTAAAGATTTTAGACTAAGTTCATGATAATTAAGTTCATCTAATCAAATTATTCAATGAACTCCCACTCAGATAAACATCCCTCCAGTCATCTAAGTGAAACATGATCCGAGTTAACTAGGCTGTGTCCGATCATCACGTGAGACGGACTAGTCAACATCGGTGAACATCTTCATGTTGATCGTATCTTCTATACGACTCATGCTCGACCTTTCGGTCTTCTGTTTTCCGAGGCCATGTCTGTACATGCTAGGCTCGTCAAGTCAACCTAAGTGTATTGCATGTGTAAATCTGGCTTACACCCATTGTATTCGAACGTTAGAATCTATCACACCCGATCATCACGTGGTGCTTCGAAGCAACGAACCTTCGCAACGGTGCACAGTTAGGGGGAACACTTTCTTGAAATTATTACGAGGGATCATCTTATTTAAGCTACCGTCGTTCTAAGCAAATAAGATGTAAAACTTGATAAACATCACATGCAATCAAATAGTGACATGATATGGCCAATATCATTTGCTCCTTTTGATCTCCATCTTCGGGGCTCCATGATCATCGTTGTCACCGGCATGACACCATGATCTCCATCATCATGATCTCCATCATCGTGTCTTCTTGAAGTTGTCTCGTCATCTATTACTTCTACTACTATGGCTAACGCTTTAGCAATAAAGTAAAGTAATTACATGACGTTTATGTTGACACGCAGGTCATAAATAAATAAAGACAACTTCTATGGCTCCTGCCGGTTGTCATACTCATCGACATGCAAGTCGTGATTCCTATTACAAGAACATGATCATCTCATACATCACATATATCATTCATCACATCCTTTGGCCATATCACATCACAAAACACTTGCTGCAAAAACAAGTTAGACGTCCTCTAATTGTTGTTGCAAGTTTTTACGTGGCTGCTATAGGTTTCTAGCAAAAACGTTTCTTACCTACGCCAAGACCACAACGTGAATTGCCAATTTCTATTTACCCTTCATAAGGACCCTGTTCATCGAATCCGATCCGACTAAAGTGGGAGAGACAGACACCCGCCAGCCACCTTATGCAACTAGTGCATGTCAGTCGGTGGAACCAGTCTCATGTAAGCGTACGTGTAAGGTCGGTCCGGGCCGCTTCATCCCACAATGTCGCCGAATCAAGATAAGACTAGTAACGGTAAGCATATTGAACAAAACCAATGCCCACAACTACTTTGCGTTCTACTCGTGCATAGAAACTACGCATAAACCTGGCTCATGATGCCACTGTTGGGGAACGTAGCAGAATTTTGAAATTTTCTACGCATCACCAATATCAATCTATGGAGTCATCTAGCAACGAGGGAGAGAGGAGTGCATCTACATACCCTTGTAGATCGCGCGCGGAAGCGTTCAAGAGAACGGAGTTGATGGAGTCGTACTCGTCGTGATCCAAATCATCGATGACCAAGTGCCGAACGGACAGCACCTCCGCGTTCAACACACGTACGGTTGGAAGACGTCTCCTCCTTCTTGATCCAGCAAGGGAAAGGAGAGGTTGATGAAGATCCAGCAGCACGACGGCGTGGTGGTGGATGCAACAGGATCCCGGCAAGGCTTCGCCAAGCGCAAGCGGGGAGGAGAGGTGTTACGGAGGGAGAGGGAGGCGCCAAGAGCAAGGGGTACGGCTGCCCTCCCTCCCCCCTCTTTATATAGGGGTCTTGGGGGGGCGCCGGCCCTAGGGAGATGGATCTCCAAGGGGGCGGCGGCCAAGGGGTGGCTTCCCCCCAAGCTAAGTGGGGGGCGCCCCCATCCCTAGGGTTTCCCAACCCTAGGCGCAGGGGAGGCCCAAGGGAGGGCGCACCAGCCCACTAGGGGCTGGTTCCCCTCTCAATTCATCCCATGGGGCCCTCCGGGATAGGTGACCCCACCCGGTGGACCCCCGGGACCCTTCCGGTGGTCCCGGTACAGTACCGGCGACCCCCGAAACCTTCCCGATGGCCAAAACCGGACTTCCTATATATAAATCTTTACCTCCGGACCATTCCGGAACTCCTCGTGACGTCCAGGATCTCATCCGGGACTCCGAACAACTTTCGTGTTACTGCATACTAATATATCTACAACCCTAGTGTCACCGAACCTTAAGTGTGTAGACCCTACGGGTTCGGAAGACATGCAGACATGACCGAGACGACTCTCCGGTCAATAACCAACAGCAGGATCTGGATACCCATGTTGGCTCCCACATGCTCCACGATGATCTCATCGGATGAACCACGATGTCGAGGATTCAATCAATCCGTATACAATTCCCTTTGTCAATCGGTACGTTACTTGCCCGAGACTCGATCGTCGGTATCCCAATACCTTGTTCAATCTCGTTACTGGCAAGTCACTTTACTCGTACCGTAATGCATGATCCCGTGATCAACAACTTGGTCACATTGAGCTCATTATGATGATGCATTACCGAGTGGGCCCAGAGATACCTCTCCGTCATACGGAGTGACAAATCCCAGTCTCGATTCGTGCCAACCCAACAGACACTTTCGGAGATACCTGTAGTGTACCTTTATAGTCACCCAGTTACATTGTGACGTTTGGCACACCCAAAGCACTCCTACGGTATCCGGGAGTTGCACAATCTCATGGTCTAAGGAAATGATACTTGACATTCGGAAAAGCTACAGCAAACGAACTACATGATCTTTAAGCTATGCTTAGGATTGGGTCTTGTCCATCACATCATTCTCCTAATGATGTGATCCCGTTATCAATGACATCCAATGTCCATAGTCAGGTAACCATGACTATCTTTTGATCAACGAGCTAGTCAACTAGAGGCTCACTAGGGACGTGTTATGGTCTATGTATTCACACATGTATTACGATTTCCGGATAACACAACTATAGCATGAACAATAGACAATTATCATGAACAAAGAAATATAATAATAACCATTTTATTATTGCCTCTAGGGCATATTTCCAACACGGTTTGCCTCGCTTCTCCTTGCCAACCAGCGAGGCACGCCGCGTCAGCTCGCGGTCCGCTGCGGGCGCTTCCGATGGCGGCTCGGCTCCGTCCTCGTCATGCACATCCGTGCCTGGGCAGCTTGTTTTCGCCTTCGACAGCACCGTCTCCACCAGCGGCTCCTCCGACAGCTCGTCTTTGAGCCCGCCACCCGCGGCGCCCCGCGCACCGGCGCCACCTCTGCCCATGGTCATGCGTGCCCAACACGGCATCTTTCGCCCACTACGACGCGGCCACCGCCTCTACCTCATCATCGGCATCGCTGGTGCCGCGCTCCGTTCGCGCTGCTGTTCATGACCCGAACTGGCTCGGTGCCATGCGTGCTGAGTACGACGCACTCGTGCGCAATCGCACGTGGGAGCTGGTGCCCCCCCAGCGCCAACCTGATCACAGGGGAGTGGATCTTCAAGCACAAAAACGACGTTGACGGCCCGCTGGCCCGCTACAAAGCACGCTGGGTCGCGCGGGGCTTTCATCAGCGTGCCGTCGTCGACCACGGCGAGACGTTCTCCCCGTCGTCAAGCCAGCGATGATCCGCACGGTGCTCACCCTGACCGCGTCGTGTGGCTGGCCGGTGCACCACCTCGACGTCTCCAACACCTTCCTCCACGGCAACTTGGAGGAGGAAGTCTACTACCTCCAGCCCGTCGGATTCGTCGACCCCGACAAACCCGAGCACGTCTGCCGCCTCTCCAAGTCCTTGTACGGGCTCAAGCAGGTGCCCCGTGCCTGGTTCCTCCGCTTCGTCGGCTTCGTTCGCACCATTGGCTTCACAGCTACGCGTTTGGACTCGTCGCTGTTCACCTTCCGGCACGGCAACGACACGACGTTCCTCCTTCTCTACGTCGACGACATCGTGCTCACCGCATCCTCGTCGCGTGTGCTTCACCATGTCATCCAGCGCCTCACCGGCGAATTCGCCATGAAGGACCTGGGCTTGCTCGCTTTCTTCCTCGGCATCCGCGTCACCCGCACCCAAGCTGACTTCTTCCTGTCGCAACAACAATATGCTGACGAACTCCTGGAACGCGCCGGCATGGACACCTACCGCTCTTCCCCGACACCCATCGACACGAAGAGCAAACTCCCCTCCGCCGATGGGGCCCTGCGTCGACGACCCCTCGGCCTATCGGAGCATCGCCGGGGCCCTGCAGTACCTCACCATCACGCGTCCAGAGATCGCCTACGCCGTTCAGCAAATCTGCTTGCACATGCATGACCCGCGCGAATGCCACCTCGCGCTCGTCAAGCGCGTGCTCCGGTACGTGAAGGGCACCTGCGCACTCGGGCTTCATCTTCGTGCCTCGACCACGCTCGACGTCCATGCGTTCACCGACGCGGACTGGGCCGGCTGCCCCGACACCCGGCGCTCCACGTCAGCCTTCTGCGTCTTCCTTGGTGATGCTCTCGTCTCCTGGTCCTCCAAGCGCCAGGCGACCGTATCGCGCTCCAGCGCCGAAGCTGAATACCGCGGCGTCGCCAACGCGGTCGCTGAATGCATCTGGCTCCGCCAGCTTCTCGGCGAGCTCTCCGCTCCGGTGACCAAAGCGACACTGGTGTACTGTGACAATGTGTCCGCAGTCTACCTGTCAGCCAATCCGGTGCATCATCGCCCCACCAAGCATGTGGAGCTGGACATCCATTTTGTGTGCGAGCGCGTCGTCCTCGGCCACTTCCGTGTTCTTCACATCCCCACGCGCCAACAACTCGCCAACATCATGACCAAAGGCCTGCCATCGGATGTTTTCTCTGAGTTTCGGTCCAGTCTTTGCGTCGCC
>NC_041384.1:136813864-136829730 GCF_002162155.2 Triticum dicoccoides
TACTGTACTGCTATACCGTAGTTGTGTAGACACCAGGTGTAGCGCGTGTGTATATGATCGTGGCCCACGCATGTAGTGATCGTGGCGCACGATCCGAGGTAGTGGATCACCCCATGATCTCCCTGGCTGGCCCTGTAACCTGTACATAAGACCCAGCCGAGAGCTTAATCAAAGTGTGGTGAATCATTCCTCCTAATCCTTCTCTCCTACACAGTGGGTGGAGTTGCCCGCAGCGCCGCCCCAGTGCTGCTTTCTCTGCATGAGCGGCCACTGCCTCGTGTTTGATCCGATGGTGTCGCAGCACTACGAGGTGCTCTCCGTCCCGGACATACCATGGAGCATTCCGACGGGGCACATTTCTAAGCATGCGTGCGAGGGTAAGCCGGTGTCCGAGATGGAGTGACCGCCTTCGCCGTACGTCGTGGATGTCTTCTCGTCGCGGACCGGCGAGTGGAAGGAGAGGTTGTTTGTTCGGGAAGGGAAGGCCGCCGGAACGGTCGCCGATTGCAGGTCGAAAGAAAGACGCATATTGTGTTATGCTGCTTACTGGCATGGAGCACTCTACGTCTCTTGCGAAGACGATTTTGTTTTAAGGTATGTATATCTGGCTATCTGCTCACACCTTATATGTGTTCAGATTCTTCTTTTTTCTTTTCTTCACAAAGCAACTACATTCCAGATCTTCTAATGATGATCCCGTATTTTGCAGAATGAACTTGTTAAATACTCCTTCCGTTCCGAATTACTTGTCTTGGATTTGTCTAGATACGGAAAGTAATAAATACCACCAGAGCCAAGCGGGACGAAAGCCTTTTTCGGTAAATAATAAATACCAAGTAATTCAGTGCCCTGGAGGAAAGAAGCTAGAGTCTTATGCACCTCGTCTCGGCAAATCCAAGAAGGGTGTCTATTGTGCATGCCGCGTTGCACGTGATGCAGACGAAACGTATGGAACGATGGAGTGGGTGTGGAACAATGACATCAACTTTGAGCATGTTCCTACATGCCCTTGTAGCTTTGTTCGGGGGTCCTGGATCTTACACGGAAGTGACAATAACGAAGAGCTAGTCGAACACAACTCTGAATGGGATCCGAACAATGGTAATGTGGTTAGCGCTGAAGATTGGGTTGCCAAGTACGGTTCTAACTCGGCAATTGATTTTCTTGGATTTCACCCTTACAAAGAGATTGCCCTATTTGAATCGAGCGGCAATGTGATGGCCTACCATATGAACACTTTGAAGGTTCGGGATTTGGGTCATGTCAAAATGGAGAAGAACGAGATTGAATGTTCTTTCCCATACATGCCATGTTGGATGGGGTCGTTACCTGGAAGCCATAATAGAACCCAGTTTTGTTCATAGTGGTCAAAGTCATGAAGTTTAGTTTGTAACACAATTTAATTTTATTAAGACATAATTTAGGCTCGTGCATCACATTTTATTTCCCATTTTGCTAATTGTTCTTATCTATGGGTACATTTTGCAACATGGCACGTAAGAAAACTTGAATTTGATTTAATTGTTTTGCCTTTTCATCTGGCCTCGTTGAAAATTCACATATGTATACAAGCTTTGCTTTAGTACACACCCTCTAAAGCAAATTGCATAGATCTTAAAGAACCGATCCATGTCGATACAATGTACCCTCTTCATTCGATGTGAAGGGCCTAATATACATTTCACGATTTACTTTAACCATTGATTAGACCAATAATATATGATGTGTATGTTAAGAAAAAGTTTACCATCGAATTAGTATTTGGAACGTGTTTTCATCATATTTTTTCTATGGCATACATCTCATGAATTGGTGAAATTAAATCTCAAATATGTAATAGGCCTTATATCTTTACCTAATTTATATTTTACCTACTAATAAACGGAGGAAAGCTGCTGCCCGCCTGTTGTGCTTTTTTGCAACAACAAAAAAAACCCAACAGTTTCCTGAAGTGAGTCAACCTGCTTCTAAGGAAGTACTGGTTTGGTTTAGATTATTTCGGGTTACTCTATGTACGATGCTTTCTATTTTTTTGTGGCATCGGTTGAGATTTAAAAAAATCAACAAAAAAACATAGTGTATCTGGTGCATCAGGGCAATTGGTGCTAGCAATGCACCGGTCCCTCGTTGCACATTTAAAAATGTTTGAAAATATCCAAAAAAAAATAGTGCACTGACACAACATCAACGTCTATTGTCACAAAAATTCAAATCAAAATATGATACATAGCTTGAGACACAAAAATGACAAATTTGAAACTAAATACTAGTACATAACACAAGTTGAGCTTCAGTTTTGGCCCATTAGCACATTGATGTCAAATTTATCATTTTTGTATCTCGAGCAATATTTCAATCTTTGATTTGAATTTTTGTGACAACATACATTGATGTTGTGTCAATGCACTAATTTATTTTTTCCAAATTTTTCCTAACATTTTTAATGTGCAACGGGATCTGGTGCACCGGTAGCACCAATTTTCTTCAAATGGTGCACCAGATACGTTTCATGGGGATTGTTGGGGGGGTGGTGGGAGATGGGGAGGAAAAATGTGAGAGAGGAGGTGAGACGAAATTACTAACTCTCTTTATTCCCTCCGTTCCTAAAGATAAGTCATTTTGGAGATTTTAATATGAACTACGTACGGATGTATATAGAAGTGTTTTACAGTGTATATTTACTCATTTTGCTCTGCGTGTAGTTTGAAATCTCTAAAAAGGCTTACATTTAGAATCGGAGAGAGTAGATAATAGTAAAGAATAGCAGGAAAAATAAAAATTATGGCAGATTTTATTTCTGGGCTTTTTTTTATACCGAGCTTCACTGGCCACACCTCGGCACCACATTTTAGTTTTTTTTAAACGGAGGCAAAAGATTTGCCTCATATATTAAATAAGGAGAGAAGAGTTTGTTACAACACACACCAGAATACGACATGACAATTATTCTCGCAATAAAAAAGACCCTGACTTCTTTGCCCCGGCGATGATCCAAAGGTTTGCCTCATCAACGATGGTGTTGAGTAGAATTGGCGGAGGCGTGCTCTTATGCCGGAACACTCTTGCGTTTCTCTCATTCCAAATGACCCACGACACAAGCATGGTGATCGAGGCTTTCGCTTTCGGTTGGTGGTGCCCACGGCACCGTGCTCGCCCACCATGTCTTGACTGAGTCGAAGGAGCTCCACGCCGACGTGTCCATGTCATGTATGAGAAATTTCTGAATAACCAAATTCCAAAGCCTCAACGTGAAGCGGCATCTAAAGAATAGATGTGTTCCACATTATTGCACTCCCCTGCACAGGGGGCAGGGGCCACAATTTGGCCAACCCCGCTTAGCCAGTCTGTCACGGTCCAAATTCTATCTTGCAGCGCGAGCCAAGTAAAGAACTTGACCTTCGGTGGGGCCCAAGGCTTCCAAACCATTTGGTCCATGGGGAGAGGACCAAACCCAAAAATTGTGCCCTGTAAGCAGAGGCCATAGAGTAATGCCCGTAGTCCGAGTGTTTCCATACTATGTCGTCCTCGACAAGCTCATCAAGATGCACCTCAAGCAGAAGCATCCAAAGAGTGAAGAATTATGTTACATGTTCAGTGAAAACAATCGCAGGTGGCCTGATTTTGAGGATCCACACGTTTTCCTTGAGGGTCTCCCGTACCTTCCAATGTTTCCGCGATGAAGACTCATAGATGAGAGGAGCAATGTCCTTGGGCTTGCGCCCAAGAAGCCAAGGGGATTCCCAGAAGGGTGTCTTCACCCCATTCCCGACCTTGATTGTGGTGCTAGCATAGAAGAAGTTGAGATCTTCCTCATCACACGGGTTACCTCTCCCAACCAACAATTTTGTTGCCTCCTTCCATTCATACCAAGGCCACCACAGTCTCAAAAGCCTGCGCGAACTTATTGGTGTTGAGGACCCCAAGCCCACCATAAGCAAGCAGTTGACTGACAATGTCCCAATTGACCTTGCATTTTGCCCCAGTTATCTTATCTGACCTAGACCACGGGAAGGCCCTCTCAAGCTTGTCGATGTTTTGAAGGATGGTGGGCTATATGACAAGCGGCGTGATGAAGTAGGTCACTTGGGAAGCGAGCACCGACTTGACAAGAGCCGCGCGCCCAATGGTGATGATGTTCTGGCCCTCATATGTTGTCAATCTGCTTGCCAGCTTGTCCACAAGGAATTGCAAGTCAACGAGCTTTAGCTTCCACACAGAGAGTGGTAGGCCCAAATATCGCAGCGGGAAGGAGGCCCTAACAGTCGGCAGCCCTTGGGTGATTTGCCCCAAGTCAAGGTTACTGCACCGAATCAGAACCATCGAACTCTTATGGAAATTGGTGCACAGACCGGTGACATCCCCAAAGCCTCTCAGAATAGTCGCAAGGTTGTCCACATCACTTTTAATCAGAGCGTCCGCATAGAGGGAGGTACGCACCATGACACCTCTCCCTCGAAGCTTATGAAGCAACCCCTTTTTTGAGTCAATTACACCACTGGTGTCACAACTTGGTGCAAAAAGTCAGTTTAGTGCTAAAACTTGCGGCATACATTGAACTGATGCCGTAACTTGGTTTTGACATTCTATACGAACAGTGTTGAGTAGGCATGCCAACATGGCATAGGGCCCATTGTCAGCGGCCAGATGGCAAAGTGGACGTGTGGCCTGCTATTTAGCAAAAATAAAAAACTTGAACTTTTTCCCATGAAAAATACTATGCCACGGCCGCAAGGGGCCGCTTGTCAGCCTCCCACAAATAAATTAAAAATTGGTACGCGCGAGGACTCGAACAGCTGACTTGTGTATAGCAGCAGCGCAAGGTTAACCACCTGATCCTCAGGAATTTTATGTTTTTTAGGGGTATATATTCTTTGACTATTAAGCGAGCTTCAGTCCCTGCATCCCATTTTGAGCTTTTTTCAGAAATTTATAGCATATATGTAAAATATAATAGTTGTTATAAATATAATATATATATATAATAAATTACATTATAAAATAATCACATATGGATTTAGCATTTATCCATATAATAAATTATGAATTACAAAGCTGTTCATGTAATAATTTGCATATTGAATAAGAACATATATTCAATAAATTCTTATATAAGTTTAAAATTGTTCACATTTTTAACAAAATATGAATGTAATATACAAATGTACTCATGCTTTAAGTAAGTGTTTAAGTTTTTATACTCCCTCCGTCCCATAACGTAAGATGTTTTTTGACTCTAGTGTAGTGTCAAAAAACGTCTTACATTATGGGACAGAAGGAGTATATTTTAGTAAATGCTTATATAAATTTAAAAATGTTCACAGTTTAAAAATGATATTCATGTAGTGTATAAAAGTGTTCTTACTTTAATAAAGTTTTTTATTTTACTATATATTTTCATAAATTCTTAAATATGTTTTAAAATATTCACAGTTTTAACAAAATATTCATGTAGTATGTAAAGTGTTCATGCTTTAAAAAACATATATTCATATAATGTAAAAAGAGTTGGCTGGGCTTAGAAGCAGCGACATGTAGTCATCATGTGAGAGTGGCCACCACACCACCCAGCAGCGTTACTTTTTTTTGTCTCAAAAAAAAGCAGCGTTACTTTTTTTAGGAATTTATAAAATATATATTTGATTTCAATAAATGCTATATAAATTTAGGGTGTTCATGATTTTAATAAAAGATATGTAGTATATAAAAGTGTTCATTGTTATTTTTAAATTTATTTTATTTTAACACAGTTACAATTTACATGTATTTTACTTTTTTTACAAAAAACAGTGTAAAATGGGTCGCTTGGACTTAGTCCTGGCCATGGCAAGCCCGGCCCGGCCCGAAAAAGCCCGACCCGGCCCGACCCGACGCTGCTCTTGGGCCAGGCTTGGGCCTAGATTTTGAGCCTGATGGCCAGGCTGGGCCGGGTCCGGGCCTGTAGTTTTTGCGATTTTCTAAAGGGGGCTGGTGTTGGGGAACGTAGCAGAAATTCAAAATTTTTTACGCATCACCAAGATCAATCTATGGAGTAATCTAGCAACGAGGAAAGGAGAGTGCATCTACATACCCTTGTCGATCGCAAAGCGGAAGCGTTCAAGTGAACGGGGTTGATGGAGTCGTACTCGTCGTGATCCAAATCACCGATGATCCTAGTGCCGAACGGACGGCACCTTCGTGTTCAACACACGTACAGCCCGGTGACGTCTCCTACGCCTTGATCCAGCACGAGGAGAAGGAGAGGTTGGGGAAGACTCCATCCAACAGCAGCACGACGGCGTGGTGGTGGTGGAGGAGCGTGGTACTCCAGCAGGGCTTCGCCAAGCACTACGAGAGACGAGGAGGAAGAGGGGTAGGGCTGCACCAACAGGGAGATTCAATCGTGTCTCTGGCAGCCCAAAACCTCAAGTATATATAGGGGGAGGGGAGGGGCTGCGCCCCCACCTAGGTTTCCACACCTAGGGGTGGCGGCCAGCCCTAGATCCCATCTAGGGGGGCGGCCAAGGGGGGAGAGAGGGGGGCGCACCACTAGGTGGGCCTTAGGCCCATCTGAGCCTAGGGTTTGCCCCCTTCCACTCTCCCTTGCGCCTTGGGCCTTGGTGGGGGGCGCACCAGCCCACCTGGGGCTGGTCCCCTCCCACACTTGGCCCATGCAGCCCTCCGGGGCTGGTGGCCCCACTTGGTGGACCCCCGGACCCCTCCGGTGGTCCCGGTACACTACCGGTGATGCCCGGAACACTTCCGGTGGCCAAAACCATACTTCCTATATATATTAATCTTTACCTCCGGACCATTTCGGAACTCCTCGTGACGTCCGGGATCTCATCCGGGACTCCGAACAACATTCGGTAACCACGTATATCTATTCCCTATAACCCTAGTGTCATCGAACCTTAAGTGTGTAGACCCTACGGGTTCGGGAGTCATGCAGACATGGCCGAGATAACTCTCCGGTCAATAACCAACAGCGGGATCTGGATACCCATGTTGGATCCCACATGCTCCACGATGATCTCATCGGATGAACCACGATGTCAAGGACTTAATCAATCCCGTATACAATTCCCTTTGTCTAGCGGTACGATACTTGCCCGAGATTGATCGTCGGTATCCCGATACCTTGTTCAATCTCGTTACCGGTAAGTCTCTTTACTCGTTCCGTAACACATCATCCCGTGATCAACTCCTTGATCACATTGTGCACATTATGATGATGTCCTACCGAGTGGGCCCAGAGATACCTCTCCGTTTACACGGAGTGACAAATCCCAGTCTCGATTCGTGCCAACCCAACAGACACTTTTGGAGATACCTGTAGTGTACCTTTATAGCCACCCAGTTACGTTGTGACGTTTGGCACACCCAAAGTATTCCTACGGTATCCGGGAGTTGCACAATCTCATGGTCTAAGGAAATGATACTTGACATTAGAAAAGCTTTAGCATACGAACTACACGATCTTTGTGCTAGGCTTAGGATTGGGTCTTGTCCATCACATCATTCTCCTAATGATGTGATCCCGTTATCAACGACATCCAATGTCCATGGTCAGGAAACCGTAACCATCTATTGAACAACGAGCTAGTCAACTAGAGGCTTACTAGGGACATGGTGTTGTCTATGTATCCACACATGTATCTGAGTTTCTTATCAATACAATTCTAGCATGGATAATAAACGATTATCATGAACAAGGAAATATAATAATAATCAGTTTATTATTGCCTCTAGGGCATATTTCCAACAGCTGGCCCAAGGCCTGGCAGGCTTTTATGTGTTTGGGTCGGACTTGGACCCAAAAAGCAAGCCCGATGACCGGGCCAGGCCGGGTCCGGGCCTAGGTTTTTTTGCCTCGGGCTTGGTTAGGCCCGGCCCGAGGTTTGGCCAAGTATACTTGGACTCCAACCCACTTAAGTCAGAATGGTTATATGCGTTTCGTACTGGTTGATCATAAGAAACGACGCGAATCAACCTGTGGTTGAGTTGGTTAGGTGGACAGTGGTATCCCCAACCCACCAGGGTTCAAATCCTGGTGCTCGCATTATTCCTGGATTTATTTCAGGATTTCCGGCGATGCGCTTTCAGTGGGAGAAGACGTTCCCGTCGACGACGAGGCGCCTACGGTGACTTCGTAAATCTCAAGATGATATGCCGGCTCAGTCTCTCGAAGATGCTCATAGGGGTAGGATGTGCGTGTGTGTGTTCATAAAGGTGAGTGCATGCGCGTGTATATGAGCGCTTGTGTCTGTACTGATGCTCAAATAAAAAAATCATAAGAAACGACGTTGGGTGTATTGGTTTGGCATTGGTTAATCACAAGGAACGACCTTAGGTGTATTGGTTTGACCGGGAAGGTGTCAGGTAATGCGATCCATTCCCAGGGCGACAATTTTTTCACAATACTAGCCTTCATCTGTCACAAAAATATTGGTCACTGCCAGGGGTTTTTTCATGAGAAAAAATATGAGGGTTTTTTCGTAAAATAGCAGGCACACGTTGTCCAGTCGCTGACAGTGGGCCTCATGCCATGTTGGCGTGCCTAATCAGCATCGTGTTCGTATAGAAATGTGATTTACACTGTATATGCACGGCAAAGCCAAGCTGTGGCATCAATTCAATGTACGTCGCAAGTATTAGCACTAAACTGACTTTTCTTGCCAAGTTCATAGGGGTGAGTGTATGCGCGTGTATATGAGCGCTTATGTTTGTACTGATGCTTAAAAAAATCATAAGAAACGACGTTGGGTGTATTGGTTTGGCATTGGTTAATCACAAGGAACGACCTTAGGTGTATTGGTTTGACCGGGAAGGTGTCAGGTAATGCGATCCATTCCTAGGGCGACAATTTTTTTCACAATACTAGCCTTCATCTGTCACAAAAATATTGGTCACTGCCAGGGGCTTTTTCATGAGAAAAAATATGAGGTTTTTTTCGCAAAATAGCATGCACACGTTGTCCAGTCGCTGACAGCGGGCCTCATGCCATGTTGGCGTGCCTAATCAGCATCGTGTTCGTATAGAAATGTGATTTACACTGTATATGCATGGCAAAACCAAGTTGTGGCACCAATTCAATGTATGCCGCAAGTTTTAGCACTAAACTGACTTTTCTTGCCAAGTTATGGCACCATTAGTGTAATTGATTCCTCTTTTTGTCGCTATGTCGAGGATATGTTGTAGGGGGTCAATAGCTATGACAAACAAGAGTGGAGAGACGGGGTCCCCTTGCCGTAGCCCCTGGTCGTGCTTGATGGGAGCACGAGGTACCCCATTCAAGAGGATCCTCGAAGATAAAGAACATAGAAGTGCAGCAATCCACTCTCGAAATTTGCTTGGGAAACCTCGTCTCCGAAGGAGGTCAAGCAAATACTCCTATTTGACGGAGTCGGAGGCCTTGCGAATGTCCAACTTGAATAGCAGGGAGGGGTTCTTGCTCTTGTGAAGGCGCCGCGCGAGGTTTCGAACATACATGAAGTTGTCGTGGATGCTCCGAGTTTTGATGAAAGCACTTTGAGCGTTGGAGACAAGGGTGGACATGTGCGGTCCAAGCCTTATGGAAAGCACTTTCGCTATGATCTTGGCGATTCCATGAATGAGACTGATGGGTCTATAGTCGACGATGCTCTCCGCCCCATCCTTCTTGGGAAGCAGCACAACATTCGCAGAGTTGAGCCAGTGAAGATTAGTTGTGTGGAGGGAGTCAAAGCATTGAATCACCCTCATGAGGTCGTGCTTGATAATGCCCCAACACTTCTTGAAGAAGAGGCCGGTGAAGCCATCCGGCCCAGACGCCTTGTCGCTAGGCATGCTATTTATTGCCTCGATGACCTCCTCCTCGGAGAAGGGAGAGTCAAGCTCCTGTAGGTCATGCGACTCCAGGTTAAGTTCCTCTCAATTGAAGTCATTTGTGCTCGCACTTCCCCTTTTCATTATATGCGAGAAATGGTTGTGAATTATTTTTTCCTTGGCGTTGTGCTCGATCACCCACCCTTGATCATTCATGATACTGTGAATGTGGTTTTTCCTCCTTCGTGCATTAACCCGGCGATGAAAGAACTTTATGTTGGCATCACCTTCTTTGATGTTTGCAATTCTGGCACATTGCTTCTTGCATGCTTTCTCGAGCACGACTAGGCTTATGACCCTTCTCTTGAGGCTAGCCCGAAGGTCGAGCTCCTCGAGGGAGAGCAGCCTTCCCTCCTGAGCAATGTCGAGGCGTAGGATCACCAAGAGGGCGGCATGGAGATGAACCTTAGCTTTAGAGAAGAGACCCCTACTCCATTGTGAGAGGCGCATCGCCGTTTTCTTTAGCTTGTGGAAAAGGATGATGTGTGGCTCGGTGTGCTCAACGGGCTTGACCCAGGCCTTTTGGACCACCTCACTGAAGCCGGGCATAGAAGTCCAAAAGTTCTCGAATTTGAAAGTCTTAGGCCTCCTAGGACCCTTATCATCGGCGAGCAGGAGCGGGCAATGGTCGGATAGGGACGAAGAAAGTGCATGGAACACGTGGTCGTTGAAGGTGGTGTCCCACCACATTGCAAAAGAAAGAGTCAAGCTTGCTCAGGGTTGGGTTTGCCCTCTCGTTGCTCCAGGTGAACCTCCTGTTCTGGAGGTGGATTTCTTTAAGCTCACAACTATTGAGAGTTGCACGGAACCGGTTGATTTGACTGGTGTTAACATTCCGCTTGTTTTTATCCCTTGCCCAATAAATCTGGTTGAAATCCTCGGAGGCGATCCAAGCGACCCCAACAGGCGGCTTCTGGCTAATGAGCTCGGCAAAGAACACATTTTTAAGCGAAGGGTCAGTCGGGCCATAGACGGTTGTTATCTTAAATCTCACGCCCGAATCTCTGAAACGAACCATGGCTGAGAGGCAATAGGTTGTAAAGGTGATGTTGGACATCTCCAGCAAGAGATCATCCCAGAGAAGGAGCATACCTCCCCTCGTGCCATTTGCCGAGCGTTGCGCAAAGCTGCGTAACCTATGGCCCCCCAAAAACGCAGCTGTGAACTGGTCGATATTGTCAAGCTTCGTCTCCTAGAGACATGCCACATGGCAGGAGGAGGAAGCAATGGTTGCGTTAACTGTGGACCGTCGATCCAAGCAGTTAAGGCCCCTAACATTCTAGCTCAAGAAGTTGATCGGTTGAGCTAACATGATTTAAACATAAGATCCCTGGAGCATATGCATGTATCATGAGCAGAGACAACCACAATAGCACTTGGCATAATGGCAAGAGCAGCAACAGACTGCTTGCACCCGGTTACAGTAGCAGACACCCTGAGATGCAAAAGCAACTCCACATACTTGATACTAGGCATGTAGCCAGCACGCACACAAACTTTTACTTTAGGGATACATGACATCCCAAGACATGCATTTGGTTGTACTAACATTTAAACAAGATCAGTCCCAGTTTGAGCAACAGCTGCTTAGGTTGCAGACTGCTAGAGTTCGGCCTCCTCATCGGCCCTGTGCAGGTCCAGCACAGCACCCCCACCATGCACCAGGAGGGCCTCCTCCACAGCATGCGCATTCGCGTCGTTGAGCTTAAAAAGCCCCCTCATGGTTGTGATCACCTCGGACAACATGTGCTCTTTGAAGCGCTCCGCGAAGGCATCAAGGGCTGCAGCAGTTACGTCCTCACCATCCTTGACGATGCCGAGAGAGCGACAGACCAGAATTTCTGCCGCTGTAGCCACCGGCGCGGCCCTGGGCCGGCTTGCCGCCCGCGTCTTCTGCAGCGAAAGAGCACCGCCAACCCTGGAGATGGTCACACCAGCCATTGTTTTCCCGCGTGTAGCAGGAGCTCAGGGTGGCGTTGGAGCAGGGGTGGGTGTGGGCAGGATGACTTCTTGGCGATCTTCAAATAGGGGTGCAAGGCACTGGAGGCCGACCGCACCGACAGCAGCCCTACGATGCCGCACGGGTGATGGAGTGCGGCGCAGAGTTTTATGGTAAAGCATAACACAAGTATAAATAAATTCATACAATGTGGAAGACGAATCAGAGCTTTGTACACAATCAGGCAGAAATCACATATCTGACCTCAGGCAGAAATCAAATCACAAACGGACCTGGTCACGAAAAAATTTCACTCTGCTGACCCTTTGGTGTGGCGCCCGACAGCCGGGCGCCGCACCCTACTATGCAGCGCCCTTCCCTTAGGCGTCGCACATCCTGCCAGCGTGGCAGCCCTGGTCTAGTTGCAGCCCCACATGCACCCGTGCAACGCCTAAGATCTAGGCGCCACACACCTGTAATGTGCAGCGCCTAGCTCTTGGGCGCTGCACAGTCTGTGTTCCACTTGGGCTGGCCCCACCCTCTCTCCCCTCCCACCCCCACCCCACACACCCCCACCCGACCCAAACCCTTAGACTTGCGGCCCTCCTCTCTTCCCCTCTCCCCCTCTCAAATCCTTCTCAAATCTTGCAAATCCGCCACACACCGTGGATTTCGAAGCCAACCCCTCCCTTAAGGTAATCTCCTCCGATCCCCTCGTTTTCATCCATAGGAATTGTCACATTTGCTCAAATCTTGCTAGTTTGGGGAAACCCTAGATTTTGATAGGATTTGGAAATTTGTGTTGAATGATGTTATATTTCTTTGCTAATTTGGGTTGTTTAGGCTTCCATAGTATGCTAGGGTTAGGGTTATGTGTGTTTGATGTTGGTGTTAGGGTTATGTTGGTGTTAGGGTTGTGGTTATTGTTATGTGGGGGTTAGGGTTATTAATTCATATATATGTTAGGGCATATGTGTGCAAATATTTTTCTTAAGTATTTACTTGATATATGTGTGTTTTTGATTATTGTGGGGATGGGGAGAACATGTGTTTATGTTCATCATGTGGATAAAGAGGCCTTTTTGAAAGGCAATGTTGAGACGGACCCGGATGAGCTTGACATGGTGTTTGAGAGTAGTACTAGCTATGCGGAGCTTTTGAAACAAGTGAGGAAAGATTTGAATTGGATGGACCCAAGTGATGTTGTTGAGTTCGAGGGAAGGCATAATGTTGGTTTAGGAATGCACATCCGTTGGAAGACAATGCGTGTGAACTCCGAGCAACGTTGGGTTGCATACAAGGAGACGGTTGCGGAATCTCTAGACAAGGCTCTTGAGTTATTTGCCTCCAAGAAGGTTGAGTCTACTTCGAATTTAGACTTGAACCGGAACCCCTCCCCGTTGGTTGCTAGCACTCCCCCACCCATGAACCAAGATCAAATGAGTGAACCTCAATTCACGCAAGAAGATTGGCCAACATTGAGCCCGACTCCAAACAACCAAAATGAAGGTTTTGAAGAGGAGAATGATGAGTACGAGGAGGATGACAACGAAGTTGACCTCCATGACAACAATGTGGGTGATCTCGACCAATATCATGTGCAAGAGACAATGGACCAATCCATCCCTTTTTCCCGTGCATATGCATCGGACTCGGATGACGATGGTCCTGATGAAGAAGTTGATGAGGAGGGGTTCACACCGAAGGAGGCCGAAGCATTCAAGAAGGTATTCGGGCGGGATCACAAGACACCATTGTTCAAGGATCTTAGTCTCGCGGATGAAGCCGTTGTGGATGGTGGAAAATGCATATCTCTTGGAGCTAGGCCAAGTTCTCACCGTGATTTGGAAGACGGCAAGAATGGGATATATCCCGGTTGTGAGTTTCAATCCTTCTTGGAATTGAAGATGTGGCTCGACAACTACTCGGTTACACATTATCGTCCACATAAAGTGGCCAACTCGGACGTGAATGTGCGTTACACGGTCAAATGTGAAGTGCCAACATGTCCATGGATTGTGCGTGCAAGGCCATGGAAAGGAGGTCCCACTTGGCGCATAGTGAGTTGTCTACCAACTCACATGTGCCGGCATAAGAATGCGGATGGCAAGCTTGTGTACCAACAACACAGACAACTCACGTCCGAGTTCATTGCTTATAGGCTGTCCAACCAAATATCCACACTTCCAACAATGAGCATCAAGAGTGTCATTGACCTTGTGAAAGCCATCTTTCATTACAAGGTGAAGTACGGCAAGGCATGGAAGGTGAAGCAAGCCGCATTCAAGATGTTGTATGGCAATTGGGAGGAAGCATACAACCGACTCCCTAGGTTGTTGTTAGCTATGGCCGCCACAAACCCAGGCATGGTTCACGTGGTTGAGCCTCATGGGCACCAAACATTGATTCATAACGGGAGGACCGTCCAAGTATTTGGCCGTGCATTTTGGGCCTTTGAGCAATGCGTGAGGGCTTTTGAGCATTGTCGGCCCGTCATCGCCATTGATGGCACGTTCTTGACCGGACAATACAAGGGCACTTTATTGGTTGCAATAGCAAGTGATGCCAATAACCGGGTGTTGCCTTTGGCTTTCGCTTTGGTTGAGGTGGAGAACAATGATAACTAGGAGTGGTTCTTGCGTCAACTGAGAACAAGGGTATTACCTGCTGAAAGGGAAATTTGTGTCATATCGGATCGCCATCCTGGAATTCTAAATGCGGTGGTGGTTGACATTCCCGGACATACAAAGTTGCATCATCGATGGTGCATGAGGCACTTTTGTGCAAACTTCTATAGGGCATGTGGTATCAAGGAGTTGGCCGATGATCTTCAGGATTGTTGTCTCGCTTTCACCAACAAGTGGTTTTCCACATTGTTCAATGCATTGCTCAGACACAAGAAACTTGACCCCGGCGGTCAGGAGTTTCTGAATAAGAACATTGCCGAAAGGAATATGTGGGCACGTGCTTTCGATGAAGATGGCCGGAGGTACGGTCAAATGACAAGCAATATGGCAGAATGCTTCAATAAGGTGCTCAAGGGTGTACGTGCATTACTCGTGACGGCAATAGTTCAATACACATTTGACAAGTTGAATGAATACTTTTTAAAGCACTCAATGGAGACTGATAAGCAGATTGCTGGTGAGAACAAGGATAAGCACAAGTACAATTTCCCACCAAAGGTCGAAGAATGGTTGGAATTTCAATCACGAAAGGCAGACTCCGAAGAAGCTGTACTATATGACGACAACGAGTGGAAGTATGAGGTGAAAGAGCCCGGAGGAACCACAAACGATGGCCGCCAACACGGAGGCCGGGCTTTCAAGGTCTCCCTAACATGGTGTGATTGCAGCTGTATGAGGCCGTCTTTGCTTCATCTCCCATGCTCGCACTTGTTAAATGCATCCCGGGTTAGGAATGTGGACGTCAATCACCCTCTTACCGTGAGGGAGTCCGAGTTCTCAATCATGACGGTAAACAATACATGGACTCCACAGTTCCAGCCATACTTGGACCAATCACAATGGCCGGAGTATCATGGAGTTCAACTATGGCCGGACCCGGAATTGAAGATCGTTAGACGGGGAAGATGTAAGACAAAGCGTCTTAGAGGTGACATGGACGGATGGGCCGTGGTGGTGGTGGAGAATACGGCACCGGCCAATTCCAAGAGCCTCGTGAGCAATCCCGTTGTGGGGGCTGCAGTAATGGGGGACACAACACAAGAACTTGTCCCAAACCAAGAAAGGGATCAAAGAAAAATGGTGCAAGCACAAGCCAAACAAATGATAGCCAACCAAGTGAACCAAGGGGTAGCCAACCAAGTCAAACAAGTGGTGGAGTGCCAAACCACTCAAATCAAACAAGCCAACGAGGAACTAGGCAACAAAGAGGGAGTCATCTTGGTCTTAGAAGAGGCCGTGGTGGTGGTCTTGGCCGTGGTGATGGTCTTGGCCGTGGTGGTGGTAGAGGCCGTGGTGATGGTCTTGGCCGTGGTGAAGGTCTTGGCCGTGGTGATGGTCTTGGCCGTGGTGGTGGTAGAGGTCGTGGTGATGGTCTTGGTCGTGGTGAAGGTCTTGGC